>NC_134485.1:253233482-253533482 GCF_040206685.1 Ascaphus truei
TGTTCTCGGTCTACACGTGCTGTGTAAAACATGCTGGCCATTATCTGAGTATTGGTGAGAAAATCAAGTGAAAGCAAACAAAGCTGCAAGCTTTTATCTGGGACTAACCGTGACTTCCAACGTTAGTGACTGGAAAGTGAGTTTTGACATGAAATACTCTGCAGAGCTGTCGTGTGCTTCATTAGCTCTCTTACATCTCTAGAGGGGATCTGTTTGCAGGCTGACAGTGTCTGCTGGGTGACACAGGCCAGGCACAGGCAGAGGGGGTATAGACTGGAGAGGGGGGGGGGGGGGGGGGGTTGCTGGTATTTTAAGAGCTGTTGCACGTAGCTTTGCCTTTTTTGGGATGTGCTTTTAGGTGTATAGATGAGCGCTGTACTGGGGGCCTCACAACTCCTCTCCCCAGTCTGATTTCTCCCAGGTTGGCATTTGTTCTCTGGCTGGGTTACATGTGAGGGACTTGCTGTCAATGAGGACAACAGGTAGGAGCGTGAACATAAGCCCAGTGTGTGTTGTAGCCCCCTGTGGCAGTGAAGGGACCAAGATGTGCACAGCTTATTTTGACTATGTAGCCAAGTTCAGTATCTATTTTTGTCCAGTCATTCCACCCAGTGAGAGCCACTCCGCCTACTCCCAAAGCTTGCTGGTGTAGAAGGGGGTGGTCATGTTTATTTGGGTTGCTCTTACTCGCTTCCCCGTGCTCTTCTATGCTATTGCATTCTCAAAGTGGATAACCTTTAGTAGAGAACTGCTTTCTTAAAAGTATTGTTCAATGACTTTCGCACATTGTACCTCTCTGGAAATGAATGTGCTGCAATGTACAGCAATGTCACTTTTAATTGTATAAAGTTTTCTCTTCTCAGATACTTAAAAAAAAAAAAAAAAAAAAAAAAACAATCTTGCTGTAGCACTCCCAGAAATGGCAGTAGCTGAATCTCATCACTGCCCTTCTGCCCTTCTCCAAACACCAATAAGGAAACGTATGGAGAGGGACTTGTTTTGCTACGGATTAGGTTGTATACCTGATAAGGGTCTCTTGTGCGGTTACTTTTTTTTGGGGGGGGGGGGGGGGGATTTGTGGAACATGACATCTTGTAGAAATCTGTACAGTATTATCTGATAATTTTATCCCCTCTAGTACCAGATTGATTCTTTAAACACTTTGCATTTTAACACGCGCACAAGCTGAGCAAGGGAACCTATTATTCTGTTTATAGCCCTAAAAGTCCGATTAATACACAACATACACATTAGTTATTGTACATGATATGATTTTCAGCATATACTTGTTAGGATGGTATCCCATTTTAGACGAGGCACTTCTTAACGTGATATGAGCCATAATAAGGGTTCTCAGTTAGAATGGTAAAGTCACACCTGACAGTAGAGTAGCACAGTGTATATGTCTCCCAATCTGCCAATAAAGTTTGTATTTTTATTTTGATTAAAAAAAAACTAGTGCCTGATGAGATTTTCAAGAACTGGACATACTGGAGCAATATATAAATGTTTTGGCTCCTACACTCTGGAATCAAGGGTGAAAAAAGAGGGCGTTGCGCTGCTATAAAGAATTGCGTATTCCACAACATGTAAAGTTATTACAAAATGGCACTGGAGACCTTACCTGTTGTGATACTGTGATTCATGCTGTAAACACATACCATAAACATTAGTGGAGCTCTCCATTAATCCTTAAACTACATGATGAATCATTCTGCACATCCTTGTCAGGCTGCAAGCTTCTTCTTTGTAAAATGAAATTCTGTGCTTCTGATAAAGATGTATTTAATACACCAGCTATTATTTAATTACATTTCAAGCCAGATCATTAAATAAAACCGTGCTGTAACACCATTTTCCCTCTCTGTCACTTTCTGTTACTAGTCCTCCTATAAAGTGACACACGTAGCAAGCAGTAACAATTTGCACTCGGGCAGGCCTGCTCCTCACATTATGCTCTAGTTCACTTGATGGCTTATTTTCATGACAGCAATGCATGCAATGAAAACAATCTATGCTGCTCAATTTGCTATTTGCAACTTTTTATTTTCTCCCTGGGAGGGGGGAGGGTGTTACACAGGTACCCAATAAGAAGTCACCACATTTCCTAACATGACTTTATGGCTTTTACTGGCAGCCATATTGGTCCATTTGAAGTTGGGTGCTACCAGACCAGCAACCCTGCCCAATTTAGCTATTGATTTGTCATATATTTATTTTTTCCTCATTACATAATTCAACCCAAAGAGTCCTCGGGAGCTGAACCTCGCAAAACAAAAAATTGGCTGGGCGGGATTTCTGTTACATTTGATCACATTATTTGTTTATTTCTCATATTGCTCAATATATTTATTTTAATAGCCAAAATGAAGCGTGCTTCTTTTAGAAATCACAATCGTACCTTATCAGAAATGACATCACTAGAGAGACGTCCAGATGGAATAAGCGCAGATAAACCAAATGTAATAATGCAACCCACTAAGGATTCTCAAACTGCTTCCTAACTTTGTGTTATAGTGTAGCATCCCAGTGAATGTGTCTGAGGCTTGTGGAGATTGCAGAAACTGCTACCTGCCCTTTATTAAGTTTGTGAATCGGCCAGATCACAACGTATTGGTATCTCGGAAGGCCCTGATATCCATTTGATACTGTAGGCAGCTCCTATGTTTTTAAGCTACCTTCTTCTTACACTATAGGAACGGCTAGTCTCTGTGAACGCATTATGGGATTTATAGGGCAAACTTTGCATGTAAGATAAAGTGTATTGTTAATAATCACATAACCTCTCTGATGCCTGAGAATCAGCTACACTTTTCTTTGCAACACCTCTACCGGCAAAAAGGTTAGAACAGTAAAAATAATAAAAGCTTTTTATTTATTTAGTATGTGCTTCCTTTAGCAAATAGTATGTTCTACTGAAAGTAAACACACATGTAATCAATTGTGCACTGAACTTTCAAATATAGTTTAATTTTTTTTTAATGTTTAAGTACATTTACTCCTGGAAGACGCAGTGACTGGGTTTGGTAGAACTCTGCATTAGTTGATATGTCATATATGCAACTGTAGTAACTTTTACCGCCCACAATTACATTTGGCATTGGAATATTCATTCGCAAAATACCGGCCAGCCCCCGCTATTAAATAGTCAGGTGGCTTCTAGAAACTAAGGGCTAAATAGGAAAGGGATAAGTCTGTGTTTTGATCCCTTTTCTTGAAACTCTGCAGAATTGTTTTTATCCCAATTCTAGAATGTTGCAATAGACAGCTATATCATTTATACTGTTATTTCTTTTTTATTTTCTTAGTCCGATCTTTTACCAAATTCTGGTTTGTTTTTTAATAGTTATGTAGATGCTGTCCTTTGAGTTTGCAGATAAGACATTTTAAGAGCAGAAGAACAAAGCTTTGTCGTCTTATGCTGATATGACCTATAATGCTGAAATGAAGCATGCGCACATCAAGAAACCTAAGTCATTGTAATGAGTAAAATAGGCATAAGTAGAATGCTGAAACAACTTCTGCTGCTTCTTTTGCATCCCAAAGCATAAGCTTAAATCGTCTCAGAAGGACAAGGTGCGCCAGTTTATGGCATTTACCCAGGCTGGGGAAAGGACTGCAATATACTGTTTAACACAGAATGACTGGAAACTAGAACTGGCAACAGACAACTACTTCCAGAACACAACGTTGTACTGCAAAGACTCAATGAAAAGCACAGTAGACAAAAAGAAACTAGAGCAATTGTATAACCGGTACAAAGGTAAGGAAAACCTTTTAACTCGTTATCAGGCTGGGCGAAGCAGGTTCTTGTTATAATATAGTATGCACTGTAGTCATCTGTAGTATGTTAAAGTCATCTGTAGGGGTTCCCAATATTTAGCCGTTTGGCCCATTCCCACTTGCAGAATGGTAATACAAGGCAATGTAATGACATAGACACCATACAATCTTTTCAAATCGCAGGCCAAATTGCTTTATTTAAAGAATTTGCACTGTGTGAAGAGGTTATTACCGTGAACAGTTAATTACAAAGTAAGTAGCCTTAAAAAATAACAGTTTACAGTGTTTAGTATTAATGTGGCCGCCGTGTAAAAATATACAGTGAAATGCCTATATATCTCTTGAAAAAAGGGTAATTTAGTTAAACCCTTTGGCCAAAGCATTTTAAGCCTGCAAGCCACTTCAAGGCATGACCAAATATTGCAGGCCTAACACTAACTGATTAAAATTCTTATATACCTTTATAGTTAGAGGAAGAATGATCACATTGGATCTGTCACAACCAGCTACATGTCAAAGAAACAACTGCTTACTTGGACAGTGGGGAGGGGCGAGCTTAAACCCTGGGTGGGAGGAGCCACTAACCTCCCAAAAAAGCTAGGACCAGCTGTACAAAGTTAATAAACACACAGATACCCAGCAAGCTCTAAAAAAAAAACTAAACATTTTTTTGTTATATACATTTAGCCACACCCAGTAGCACTCCAATTGACACTTGTATACATATATATGTGGTAATTTTGGGGGGGGGGGTAGAACTTGCTGGGTATCTGTGTGGCTGCCATGTAAGCAGAAGTTTGCTGCCTTTTTGGGTGGGAGCAGAGAAAAGCACACTAAGGCAGCAAATCCTCAAAGTACAGTCTGCGCTATCGTGGTCATATAAGCAAAACACCTGCTATTAAAGTCAATGGGCGATATCGCTGATTCAGCCGTGATAGCGCAAATCGGGCTTTGATGATCCCCAGCTTAAATGTGGATGCAATATCTGACCTTGTTGCCTTTTTAAATATTTAAAACCAGAGACAGAACATGAAACACACAGAGCCCAGTGCTATATCCAAAGACACAAATACACAGTACAGTGCCTAAACATATACATATATATATATATATATATCTTTTGAATAAAATGGTATTTTAGTGTAACTCTTTGGCCAAAGTGTTGTAAGCCCATGAGTCCCTCCAAGGCAGACCACGTCTCAAGGGTCCTAACACTAATATAAATTCTTAATAACCTGTACATTACCAGGAAGAATGATTTAGAATAAATCTGTCAAAATTAGTTGCATAGTTCTAAGTCTGATTGAAGCTCTTATTAACCTGTATAAAACCAGGAAAAGCCCTCTGTATTAGATTTGTCGCAATCAAACTGCACGCAATGAGCGTATAGGGGTTCTGTATGTTTAGCCTTTTAACACTACAAGTGTTTTTGGAAAGGGGGTTTTGTAGCACTTGTTGTATGAAAAAAGTTTCTTAATAAAAAAAAAAAAACAGCCATGCAGTTTCTGTGCTGGAAGTTAGTTACCCAAACACTGTACAGCTACCTTTAAGTGACTTCCAAGTATGACTTCCAAGTATGATGGGTGGCATGATAAATGTAATCTTTCAGAGATGGAGCCTTTGATGGCAAACAATCTTATTTAAATAGGAGGGCTGTAGAATGTGTTTCCTTCTATTTGTAGAATATTCAAATAGATGTTCTGTGAACCTATTTTAGCGTGTCTTCATTGTAACTGTGTTCTTTAAAATACATATTCTGTCTTTTCTGTATCCTCTGTCAATAGAAATGTTATTTATTTTTTGTTTACTTCTGCAGACCCTCAAGATGAAAATAAAATAGGCATAGATGGAATTCAATTATTCTGTGATGATTTACACCTGGATCCGGCCAGCACCAGTGTATTGGTTATCGCATGGAAGTTCAGGGCTGCCACACAATGTGAATTCAGTAAAAAGGAGTTTGTTGATGGGATGACAGAGCTTGGGTGCGTATGGAGGTGGTACCTGCTAAATGTGAAACGAGGGGTACGAGGAGACTTTCTATTTATCGATTCCTCGCTATTTACATGTCAAAGCAATTGGGTTACTTTTTTTATTTACAGCCTTTCTTCAATAGTTAAATGTACTGTTGGATATTTAGGCATATTTTTCCCGATTTTACCCTTTTTTTTTTTTTAGGTAAACAGAAATCTAGTATTTTTTTTTCCTGGAATAGATTGCACAAAGTCTTCTCCTGTACAACCAAAGCCCCATTCAGCTCTTTGCAGAAAAATATACCCGGTAGTTGGATCGAAAAGGATCCCCAGTGTTCGACTGACACAAATAGTTTTCTATACACTGTGAGAAGTGGCAGGATAGAGAAATGAAGGGAAAAGAATCGAACTTAAACATGCCAATAAACACAAAGAACTTTATGTCCATTTTCAGGGATACCAGGAAATGAGACTGGATCAGTTATGTCTGTACTACTTTATGGACATGAAAAAGTATGCATGTGATTCTGTCTAGCCATAGCCCTTGAGTGCAACCTCTTACATTAGCCAGGATTGTAATCAGTGGACAATGTAGGGTATTGTCTTTGTAACAAGTAGAGCGGAGGAGGTGTTATACCCAGTTGTATCCATTATTCTTTTCTGCAAAGCAGTGAATACATTTGAAAATGTTGACATCCATGCAGTTAATTTATGGAATGGAGGAAATGGCATTCTGTTAGCGATGACTGGTTATGCTGAGAAGCAATTGGAGGCCATCTGAGTTATGGGCCCTTATTCAATATAGTTAGAAGTCTTAAATGCATCAGTCATGAACTTCCATTCAAATGAATGGAGGTAGCACATTGTTAGCTGTGTATTAACCGCTTCTCCCTATGCTGAGTATTCTCTGACTAATGCAGAGATACTCACAGCTAACCAGGTTCTTAGTTGAGATTAAGAACATAAATACAGAGAGATTTCCTACTTGCATAAACGGTTACATACCAATATGGACAAGCGTGCAAAAACATACAAAGCGGTAATGAGGGCCCGGCTCATGAGCGCTTACAATCTAGAGGGAATGAGGGACAATGTTGAAACAAAAGGTAACGTGGCTGCTCATTGTGGGATGGAGTATGGTCCAGCACAAAGCTGGTTCCTTTAAGGTTTGGGGGTGTTTGGTCTAGTCGCACAGCTGGTACCAATAGGGTTGGAGGGGAGGGTGTTAAAGCTTCCTCTGGAAAAGGTGAATTTCAGGGTCTTTTAAAATAACTGAAAGCTGGGGTAGTGTGATGGTGCCTAGTAGGGAATTCCAGAGAGAGAGGGAAGCACGGGAGAAGTCTCGCAGGCGGGAGTGAGAGGAGTTAAGACAGGAGGAAAGGCTGATGTCGTTGGGCAGAGTGTAGGGGATGGTTGATTTATATATTTGGGTATGAGGGCTTAGATGTAAGTGGGGGCAGTGTCGTTGAGCTTTGTAAGTCAGAGATGGGGTTTTCAATTTGATTCTGGAAGATATGGGAAGCCAGTGTAGAGATTTGCGCGGTGAGTAAGGAAGATGTCTGGCAGCAGCATTTTAGATGGATTAGCATTGTGATAGGTGGATAAGGGGAATGCTAACTAGGAGAAGGTTGGAGTAGTCAAGGCGGGATAGGTTGAGTGCGTGAATTAGGATTGTAGTTGGAATATGAGAAAGAAAATGGCATATCCTGGCAACATTTCGAAGGAGTAGGTGGCTGGACTTGGTGAGGCATTGAATGTGAGGAATGAAGGAGAGATACAGAGAAGATTAAGAGACTCCAGAGAAGGAAACACTGAAGTTGTGGTTGGATAGGTAAGACGTAAACCAGAAGTAGGCTGCGTCGCAGAGGCCTATGGAGTGGAGAGTGTGCAGAAGAAGGGGCTGATAAACAGTGTTGCAGGCAGCAGAGTGATCCAGGAGAATTAGTAAGGAGAAGTGACCCTTAGATTTAGCTGTGACTTGGTCATTGGCCACTTTTGTTAGTGCTGTTTCAGTGGAGTGTAGAGGATGGAAGCCAGATTGCAAAGGGTCAAGCAGGTATTGAACACACATTTTCATTTATCTGCTTAGTACAGATTTTGATCATGGATATTACACAATTCTTTGTAGATGTAATGATATCTTGAAAGCTCATGTTTAACCAGTCTATTCACTACATGTACTGTAGCCCAAATTATTTATTCACAATCTTTTCAAAGTGATATCACCTCAACAGTCAACTGAATTTACAGCTTTCAAGTAATGTTTAATAAGTGAATGGTAAAGTAATATTTTACAATGTAACCTGCACACACGGGTTATTGGAGTAACTGCTCACCTTTTTTTATTTAATGTCCTAATAATAAAACGGTAGGTGCAAGGGAGGTAGGTAACGTATAAATCACAGAGTGAACTCAGAAGGATGAGTTCAAAAGCACCCCTCTATTAGCACTCATTACCTAGTACTTATATATGTTCCTAAAGCCAAAAGATGAATCCCTTAGCCAGGAGCTAAAAGCGATAAGCGACGAAAAACAAAAAAGTTTTAATACACAATTTAATCATACACTCAAAGGTTAAAATAAGTGAATAAAATTCCCCTCAGAGGAGTAGTGGAGAAGTGTAAGGCATATATCAATCTAAGTTGCTGTATTGGTATATATATTATCAGAAGATATCCCTGTGTTCCCCTGCGGTGGTAGTATACATGTGATATCCACTAGAGCTTAACAATGGGATTACAATTGCCTTAATAGGTAGTATGATAATGTGGTTGACAATCAATGGTTGCTAGTCATTAGTACAGGGTGAACAAGTCACTATAAATATCCCACATTGGGATGGAAATGGTGTCTATTGTTACAGGGTTGCAGCGAACCCAGGACACTATATGAGCCTTAAATAGCTATTGCCACATAGTATCACACAAATAATGCAACATAACTTGTATACAAATGGTAAGTATATTACAGTCACTGATATTGTGCTTCATAGGGTAACAACCGATCCTATAGTAATACCGTCCCCCTAGCTCTCATAGCAAAACAAACAGTATATAGGAATGCCAGATTATAGCTGCTCTCGGTAAATTGACCGGAGTTATAGAGGGTTACGGCGAACCCAAGCAGGAGCAGGAGGTAAAATATTGGCACAGTATAGCAAAGTGTAACCAGCCGTCTGGAAACAGCAGGCAGCCTATATACAGGGGAATGGCAGTGTAACCGCTAGCAGGAGAGGTGTAGGGGAGGGGGGAAAGGGTTACGGCGAACCCAGGCAGAGATAGAGTATACAAGCCGTGTGGGTATCTTTCACATGCACCGCCGTCGCTCCTCTGTGACGTCACTCTCGTGACGTCTGTATCACCGACACGTGTTTCGCGCGTGCAACGCGATTCTTCAGGAGCTGCTTGGGTTCGCCGTAACCCTCTATAACTCCGGTCAATTTACCGAGAGCAGCTATAATCTGGCATTCCTATATACTATATACTGTTTGTTTTGCTATTAGAGCTAGCGGGACGGTATTACTATAGGATCGGTTGTTACCCTATGAAGCACAATATCAGTGACTGAAATATACTTACCATTTGAAAACAAGTTATGTTGCATTATTTGTGTGATACTATGTGGCAATAGCTATTTAAGGCTCATATAGTGTCCTGGGTTCGCTGCAACCCTGTAACAATAGACACCATTTCCATCCCAATGTGGGATATTTATAGTGACTTGTTCACCCTGTATTAATGACTAACAACCATTGATTGTCAACCACATTATCATACTACCTATTAAGGCAATTGTAATCCCATTGTTAAGCTCTAGTGGATATCACATGTATACTACCACCGCAGGGGAAGACAGGGATATCTTCTGATAATATATACTGTATACCAATATAGCAATTTAGATTGATATATCCCTTTCACTTCTTCATTACTCCTCTGAGGGGAATTTTATTCACTTATTTTAACCTTTGAGTGTATGATTAAATTGTGTATTAAAACTTTTTTGTTTTCGTCGCTTTTCGCTTTTAGCTCCTGGCTAAGGGATTCATCTTTTGGCTTTAGGAACATATATAAGTACTAGGTTAATGAGTGCTAATAGAGGGGTGCTTTTGAACTCATCCTTCTGAGTTCACTCTGTGATTTATAATGTAACCTGCACAGTAATACTTCCTTTAAACATTTGACAGTGGAGGGATAGCTGGGTCCTCCATGTCAGTTTTCTGAATGCAACACTTTTTTTACAATGTACGTTTTTTTTATTTTAACGAATAGATTGGGAAAGTGAATATTCCTTATCGTATGCAGTGGGGTCAGGGCTGTACATCTAATAAGATTGCTTGCTTAGGTTTCTTACAGAAAGCTTAATCTTTCAAAATGAACAGGAAGTGAAAAGGAAGCAAAAGGGTGTTATGTCACCAATTTATTTTCGTTGGCAAAACATCTATGAATTACCTATTGCCTTTCATCCTAATTGCAGACTTGCTGTATGCTGTGTAGTACAAAGTTCCAGTAGCTGTATAGGTCCGGAAGAAGTGTATATTGGTCATAGCTTGTGATATCTATTTTTTTTATGTAACAAGAACGTTCTTTAGGGGTGTAATAATATGTACAGAACTTCCAAACCTCACAGTCCTCTCCCCATCTATGTTTTCTCATGAGCACATAGAATGAGAAACCTGTGACGTTTAAAAGCTCTGTACACACTCTGAGGAAGAATTCATATTGTAGAGAAGCAGGCGATGTGCAACTTGGAAGCTGGTGCTTCACAAAAATAAATTGATGGTGGCAGATATTTTCCTTTCCAAGACACCACAGTGGCGATATCGGGTTAAAACATTTCCCTGCTTCTTTAAAATGTGGTTATATTTTTGTGTTCTATAAATTGTGACATAATGCAGGGGTGCTGAACTCCAGTCCTCAAGATCCCCTCCCTCCCCCAACAGGTCAGGTTTTAAGGATATCCCTGCTTCAGCACAGGTGGTGCAGTCTTCGACTGAGCCACTGGTTGAGCCACCTGTGCTGAAGCAGGGATATCCTTCAAACCTGACTACATGGGGGGAATTGAGGACCCCTGACCTAATGTATACATTTTATTTAAAAAAAATAAACATTCAGTAAAGTGTTGGTATTTTTATATCCCGTAGGCTCAGAAGAAAGTCATTTTGCAGGGCAACATTTGAAACAGTGAAGTAATGTCAAATATTTTCTAGGTAAAAAAAATATCCATCTGTATAAGTTTTCTTAGACTTCTATTATATTTTCAGTGTATACATTTTTTTTTTATTCTGCCACAAAACAAGATTGAAATGTAATGCCAGTGAACCACACAAGCCGTTTTACTTGTTGATTTCAATGGCAATAGCATCTGCAAAACTGATTCTTACGTGAATCTACATTTAAGTCCAGTTTAATCTCTGCATTATTTACAATTTGCGTTTATTCAAAGCATTCCCAAAGATTAAACATCATTTTATTCTTAGCAGGAGAGTTTATGGATGGACTGACTTTACATTTCAGGGGGAATCGGCAGTACAACGTACTGTTAAAGTTAATTTTCACATTCTCTCTTGACAGGTGTGACAGCACAGACAAGTTAAGGGCTCAGCTGCCTCGGCTAGAACAAGAGCTCAAGGATCCTCTCAAGTTCAAAGATTTCTATCAGTTTACATTTAATTTTGCAAAGAATCCTGGCCAGAAAGGTCTAGGTAGGTGCGACATGTAACACCAGTGCCTGACGTGCTTAGGGCTACATAGTTTGCTTGACTCTTTCAGTGCTCGAGCATTGACCACGTCTGTTGCTCTGAAAGAGGTAACACTCATTGACTGTGAATATTCCTAGTCATGACATGAAACGTCTGCCACACCACAAGTCTCCTCAATACAGAACTGTCAGTAGCATTAACTTCGGCCAGACAAGCAGGAGAGATAGAAACTATCAGACAGAAATCTTTTCAAGGAGTTAATGTGGTCTTGAGAACTATCACCGTTGGTAAACACTGGAACCGTAATTTAAGGCCTCTGCCGACACGGCCTTCGGCTAGAAAGTTCCAATGGAATCCCGCCCATAGTTTATTGCTGTGGGACGTGCCACTGGTGTGTGCTGCCAGAGACATGGAGGAAAGAGGACGTATCCTTGTCCCAGTCTGCAGCTCACATGTAGATTCCCGTCCCTTGATGTATTTTGAATTGGTGATATATTTCTTTTCTTTAGATATTGCTTAGGAAGAAACACTGAGACGATATTAGGGAGGGACCTTTTTTTTTTAATCTGGGTTAGCCAATCAAAACCCTGTGTTTTACAAAGGGAAAGAACGATCTATATCCACCAGTGCGTGTTGCCGACTGGGACAAGGAGGAAAGATGAAAAAAAAATGAGATATTCTATTGTTTCACTGTTTTTTTTTTTTTTTTTCAGATTTGGATATGGCAATTGCATACTGGAATTTAGTATTGTCGGGAAGATTTAAATTTTTAGATCTGTGGAATAAGTTTTTATTGGTAAGTAGACTATACTTTAGTTTTTCGTTGGTTTATTAAAGTACCAACCGCTCCTTCCTTTTTTTTTTTTTTTTTTAAATAATTTAAAAAAAAAATCCTTTGTGGTTGAACCAAGGGGATCCCTGAGTTGAGGACCTCCAACTTCCAGAGACCGCATTGTTCCTGGGGTGTGTGTAGTTTTTTGTGGCAGTGTTTGAGACAAAAAAGTAATATTTGGCCGCGGGGTCATCAATACAAAGTTGCGATACCTTGCTATCTTTTTCTTGCCTGGTGGAGAAACTACGTTATATCTTGGGAACTGGGGGTTGGGTGGAATGTAGTGACACCTCAATTCAGGTAATGTAAAGAGACGTGTGTGTGTTATGTATGTATGTATGTACAGTTGTGTGAAAAAGAAAGTACACCCTCTTTGAATTCTATGGTTTTACAAATCAGGACATAATAACAATCATCTGTTCCTTCGCAAGTCTAAAAATTGGGTAAATACAACCTCAGATGAACAAAAACACATGACATATTACACCGTGTCATGATTTATTTAACAAAAATAAAGCCAACATGGAGAAGCTTTGTGTGAAAAACTAAGTACACCCTTACTGCTTCCATAGGAATTAAGATGCTAAGTAGCAGACAGGTGCTGCTAATCAAACGCCCTTGATTAATTGATCATCAGCAAGTGTGACCACTTCTATAAAAGCCGAAGTTTTAGCAGTTTGCTGGTCTGGAGCACTCAGGTGTGTGTTAACACAATGCCAAGGAGGAAAGACATCAGCAATGATCTTAGAGAAGCAATTGTTGCTGCCATCACTCTGGAGAGGGTTATAAGGCCATTTCCAAACAATTTAAAGTCCATCATTCTACAGTGAGAAAGATTATTCAAAAGTGGAAAACATTCAAGACAGTTGCCAATCTTCCCAATAGTGGACGTCCCAGCAAATTCACCCCAAGGTCAGACTGTGCAATGCTCAGAGAAATTGCAACATACCCAAGAGTTACATCTCAGACTCTACAGGCCTCAGTTAGCATGTTAAAAGTTAATGTTCATGACAGTACAATCAGAAAAAGACTGAACAAGTATGTTTTGTTTGGAAGGGTTGCCAGGAGAAAGCCTCTTCTCTCTAAAAAGAACATGGCAGCACGGCTTAGGTTTGCAAAGTTGCACATGAACAAACCACAAGACTTCTGGAACAATGTCCTTTGGACAGGCAAGACCAAAGTGGAGATGTTTGGCCATAATGCACAGCGCCACGTTTGGCGAAAACCAAACACAGCATATCAGCACAAACACCTCATACCAACTGTCAAGCACGGTGGTGGAAGGGTAATAATTTGGGCTTGTTTTGCAGCCACAGGACCTGGGAACCTTGCAGTCATTGAGTCAACCATGAACTCCTCTGTATACCAAAGTATTCTAGAGTTTAATGTGAGGCCATCTGTCCGACAGCTAAAGCTTGGCCGAAATTGGATCGTGGAACAGGACAATGATCCCAAGCACACCAGCAAATCTACAACAGAATGGCTGAAAAAGAAAAGAATCAAGGTGTTGCAATGGCCCAGTCAAAGTCCAGACCTCAACCCGATTGAAATGCTGTGACGGGACCTTGAGAGAGCTGTGCATAAACAAATGCCCACAAACCTCAATGAACTGAAGCAATGTTGTAAAGAAGAGTGGACCAAAATTCCTCCACAACGATGTGAGAGACAGATAAAGTCATACAGAAAACAATTATTTTAAGTTATTGCTGCTAAAGGTGGTTGTAAAAGCTATTGAATCATACGGTATACTTAGTTTTTCACACATGGCTTCTCCATTTTGGCTTTATTTTTGTTAAATCATGACACGGTGTAATATGCCATGTGTTGTTGTTCATCTGAGGTTGTATTTACCTAATTTTTAGACCTGCTAAGGAACAGATGATTGTTATGTCCTGATTTGTAAAACCATAGAATTCAAAGAGGGTGTACTTTCTTTTTCACACAACTGTGTATGTATGTATGTATGTAAGTAATACATGTCTCTCTACCTGAATCGAGGTGCATTAGCACTTCTCATTGCATTTATTCAATTTAATTAAATGATTCCCTGCAAACTGAAATGCTGGTATTTCCGGTTCCACGTTCTGAAATGTTATATTCATAAGGTTGTACTGTGTGTAAACAGTAATTAATCTGGTATATACCAGACTGCTGCTTAAAGTAAAGCCGAGAGTACAACCTGATGAATATAACATTTCGGAATGTGGACCCGGAAATACCAGCATTTCAATTTGCAGAGAGTCATTGAATGAAATTGAATAAATGCAATGAGAAGTGCTAATGCACCTAGTTAATGAAACACTTGCAATGCAGATTACTACATTGCTGCTAACTTGGCCCATTGGCCTGCTTCTCACCATTCTGAAAAAGGGGAAAAGTAAAAAAGCAAAGCATTTGTGCAGATGGAGAATACATACTGAGCATGTCATTCACTGAATAGTAGTCTGCAACAGTTACTGCAGCGGTGCGCAAACTGGAGGGCGCAAGATTATTTAGGGGGGGCGTGGGCTACGTGCAGGGAAACCTGGGAGCGGGCAGAGCTGTGCACGGGCAGCCAGAAGCTCTGTGCTGAGGCTGCTGGTTCTCTGCTCTGTCTGTGTCAGGGGGGGCGGGGCTTTCCTTCCCTGCACACAGACATCCCCTCCTCCTCCTATATTTCCCGTCCCAGTTTTCAGCAGCATGGTTGGGACAGGAGCAGTCTTGCAGTACTTCCTCCCCCCTAGGTGAAAGTCTGTGACTTATGATTGTGTGTTGTCTGTCTGTGTGGTGTGATTGTGTGTTGTGATTGAGTGTATGTGTGTTGTGTCTGTGTTTGGTTGTGATTGTGTGTGTTTTTTTTGCACACGCACATTACTCACAGCACACTACTCACAGCACATTACTCACAGCACACTACTCACAGCACACTACTCACAGCACACTACTCACAGCACACACTACTCACAGCACACACTGCACACAGCACACACTGCACACAGCACACACTGCACACAGCACACACTGCACACAGCACACACTGCACACAGCACACACTGCACACAGCACACACTGCACACAGCACTCACAACACATTCAAGGCGCACACTGCACTCACTGCACACAGCACTCACTCACAGCACACTCCACACACAGCACACTTTCACTGCACACACAGCACACTTTCACTGCACACAAAGCACACTTTCACTGCACACAAAGCACACTTTCACTGCACACACAGCACACTTTCACTGCACACACAGCACACTTTCACTGCACACACACTGCACTCACAGCCCTGCCCCCTACCTCCGGTGTCCGCTGCTGGGGCATCGTGGGGCTGCCTGCGGGGATCGGGGCTGGGGGTTATTGGTGTGGGGCTGGGGGGAGTGGGGCTGGGGGGATCGGTGCTGGGGGTGGAAGGGGAATCAGTGCTGGTAGAAGTGAGGCTGCTGGGGGAAGTGCAAGGGGAACTACGGTGGCTGCCGGCGCCTCACTCCACCTCTTCACCCCTCCTCCCAATCGGGCGCGCGGCGGCCATTTTTTTTTAATTTGCTCAACCCCGGTTATAGCGCAGTCAGAGAGGGTGGCCCCCGAGTACCGCGCTATAACGGGCCTGAGATGTATTTGTATTTACATTGTATACCGTTTAATAAAGGTTTTTTTTTTTTTCTTCATGTGATTGATTCAGGCAGGGGGGCCCGAGAAATTTCATGGATGGAAAGGGGGTCTCGGCATAAAACGTTTGCTCACCCCTGATTACTGTATTGTAATAAATCACCCCCTTTAATTTGTGTTCCACCTAATACGCATGTCTTTCTTTTGTGTTTTTAACAAGAAACCCCATGCATACATGAACCTTTTATTTGTAGAAGCAATACTACCTTTTAGGAGTTCTAATAGGTTTTTGTCTTTTTCCCAGGCAGTTACTGAATTTCAAGCAACAGGGCACTACTAAAATTTAGATAGCATATTGTTACCATTTGCTGGTTGTTTCTTCACTGTGCTATGTTTTTTCCTAAGGCCGTGCGTATAGTGCCCGCTTGCAAAAGTTGTATTTCGCTTTGCGGCGGCGCGGGCAACCAGGCCATTGATTGGTTCAGGGGCTGTTACATGAGGCGACAGGCCCTGAAAAATCAAATATTGCCGGCTTCAAAAAATCGTGTCATTTGCATTGCTGTTGAACGTAATTTGTGGGATAAAATTGTAGTGCGGTTGTTTTATTGCATTTTGCATTGTACAATAAACATGAGTACGTTGAGGGAACTTTTGGCATATTTAAAGCTGCAGTTTAAGCTGCCGTTTTTAAAAAATATATTTTTTTTTCCCCATTCAATATGTGCATCAATACAACCTGCACACTGACAAGTAAGTGATTAGCTAACCTGGAGATTGATCCGTTCTCCTGTAATCGATCGCTTGGTCCGGGTTATTTAATTCAGTTCTTGCAAAGCATTCTGGGCAATGTAGTCCTGGAATATGATTGACTGGGCAGTTACTAGATACAATTGGTTCACTGCTAGAGAGAGGGCGGGGCTCAAGAGCCAGAGCCAATCAGAAGGGGAAGGGGCTGTCACTTTGGAAATGCTTCTTACATTAGAAACATTAAAAATGTCTTTAAAACATTTTTTTTTTAAATGCTACAAGTATTTTCTCATAGTACAGAACTGATTTATATAAAAAAACACACATAGGATATTGCTTGAACTGTTGCTTTAAAGTGCAAGAATGCAGTGAAACCATAATGTCCTCTACCAATATGGGAGCATGACTCTGTTTTCAGATGCTTATAATTTCTTATCTACAGAACATGCTTAGTTAAAAAAATGTCATAAAAAAAATGTGTTGCTAAATGTTTTTGGTCATGAAGAGTGACCACTATTGTATAGAGGAGCAAATAAATGTCTTCTGTCCTTTTACCCATGCAGACTGTCAATCTCTTCCAGTGTGAATTTGCCGTATAATTGCCATTAAATAATTCATACACAGTTTCTCTTTTTATGAATTTTGGAGTTGGGTTATCAGTGTTCTTTAGATGTATCAATATAATCTTGATAACTGTCCATGTTGTGGATCGAAACGTATATCATCCCTTCAGATACATGCACGGTATTTACTTTTATTGAACAAGCCTGGAGTGCCGTTTGTTTTCCCGTATGTGGGTGCACACATTTGAACAGCTTTGTGTTCACCATCAGACCTTTGCTGACCTCAGTGTTTCTTTCAGACAACAATTGTTTTTAAGGGAATTTCATAATTAAATCATCTGTCAGGATCTGTGGAGTGCTGCAGGTCAGCTCTGGGGGACCACTTATATACACACACTTTATTTCTTTAACCTTATTTGAAATATCTATCTCAAAAAGAGCACCACGGATTGTTGCTTCCATGTCCGTATGGTATGAAAAATGAACATTTGTGAAGATGTGCTGTTTGCAGAAGTCATTACACAGTCTTGGTTCTCCTAAATTAAACCCTGAATTTTTAAACTGAGTGGATGTACTTAAATTAACAATTATATGTTTTCTTATAATTTAGGAGCACCACAAAAGGTCAATCCCAAAGGATACATGGAACCTTCTCTTGGATTTTGGAAATATAATTGCAGACGATATGTCCAACTATGATGAAGAAGGTAATGAATTTGATTCTGGAATACTTATACTGTTGGCAAATCAGATATATTTTGTTAAACCAAGAGAGCATTCAAAATATCTCAGGTTGCTAGCAAAAAAAAAATATTTATATTTTTAAAGTATTTGTTAGCCAGGAAAATTTTAGATTTTATGTTTTTAAATTGAAAACTGTCCTCTTCCGTGTTGTAAATGAAGTAGTGAAGTGTGTGGTTCCTAGACAGAACATGAAAGCTATGTTGACTTCAATGCATAGAAAGTTGGTTAGCTAAATGCATCAGGAACAAACCTTTTTCTCCTCTTTCAGGAGCATGGCCCGTTCTTATAGATGATTTTGTGGAATACGCGAGACCCTTAGTCACAGGAGGAAAACGTAAAACTCTTTAACTATAAACTTTTGAAAAGGACTCGAGATGCTTTCGCCATTTCATTAGATAATGAAGACTATTTTTGGCCAATAACTGAGAAGACAGTGCGGCAGATTCTCCCGGACATACAGAACGCTGCTGTTGGAATTCTGCCTAAAAAAGCATTATGGTGGACAGCTCATGGGCAGGACACAAAGATGCCCTGCAGAGATCCCTGGCTGTTTGTAGGATGCTGGCTTCATATCTTATATTGGTTGTATCATATAGGATGTAGAGATTGCATGATTTTATACTTTGGATCTGTTTAAATAGAGGCCATTTTATTAAAAAAAGAAAAGAAAAATAAAGAGCATGCCATTCAGTTTACGAGCCAGAATAAACACCAGCAGTTACTTAACAGCTGTATTATATTGTATCTATATAAAAAGCAGTATTTGTGGTATAAATTAAATCTCTAATGGAAACTTATATGGCATGTTGTATTTTTTGTCACTAACTGATACAATTATGAAAATAGCGAAAGGCCAGGTCACTCTCACAAAGCGATCAGTTAACAGAGTATGTGTAGCAATCTGAGATGCTGGATCTGTGTGATCTTGGACATGTCCTTATATCTACCTGGGCCTCGGGTACCAAATATTAGGTTGTAAGCTCTTCGGGGCAGAGATTCATTGTGACCATGTAAATTAAAATAAATATAAATAATAATGTTGATAAGCCTTAATTTACAACTGTTGCCTTTTTAATTTTATTATTCAAATGGATATTGAAATATTATGTGATATTGGGGAGTTTATTTTATTTAGACTTGTAGGTAAGCTATATTGAGCATTTAAGCATTAAATGTTTTTAGCCAACGTGTGTCTGCTGTTGGACTATACTAATGTCTATAAGTAGAAATTGTTCTTTTAAATCATATGTATGTTCATATTGTCCTAATGTACAAAGCTTCATTTTTAGCAGTACAAGAATGTTCACTCAGGAGACAATTTATTCACACAAGCCTTTTGTCAGCTTAACTACACATGTTGTTAGATCAGCACCAAAAGCAGCCCTGTCTTAAAATTAAGAAATGTGAAGTATCTGCTCTTGTCACTACTGAAATGCTCTGCCACCTATTTGCAGTGTTATTTCTTTGTCAGACCAAGAAGTACCGGGTTTTTGGATCGCTCCCTGGATACAACATAAAGCACTTATGGGCTATAACAAAAATGAGTTTTCCATAAAGGGAACTGGCAAGAGTCTGCCATTTTAAAAATAAATGATGCAAGAGGATCCCTTCAATGCATTGGATGCAGCAATGGCACCATTGTGCAAGTGAATGAATGTAGAAATGTTCAAATGTCAGGAATGAGGGACACTGTGTAAAGAACCGGACACTACGGTATACCAACAGTCTGTGGGATAAAGGAGGAGAAGTATGTGAGCAGCGAGAAACAAGAACGGCATTCGAAGAGAAACCAGGATAGGTTCTCGTTGCCAAAGTCAAAAGTAAGGGAAAGAAAGCAAATGTTATGAAATGGACTTGATTTTTGTTTTAAAATGTCTGTTGGCTAAACCTCTCTACTGAGAATCAAGTACTTGGGTTTCTTTATTTTTTTACTTGGTCATTGTTTATACATTTTTATTATCATGGCTTATTAATGTAGATATGTTTATAAGCACTTTCCCACACACTTTGCACAGGCATGTGAGGGGTTAACAAGGTTATTTTAGCATAAACGCAGTCCCCCCCCTTTATGCTAGAAACCCTTCCAGAGGAAGTGAGCCAGACCCTTGGAACATCGATTTTTAAAAGCAGGAAGGCTCACATTAGCGGTGTGGTGTCAGCCAGCCGTGACACTCCTACTGTGGGGCCATTGCCGCAGCGCCTGTGGTGAGTTAGCGCAGAGCCGAGGGATAGCAGCCTACGTTGGTGGTTAACCAGGGAACTGCAGATATTGGAGGACCCCATCAGATGTGCTTTATCTGAGGCACAACCTTTGTGAGTGGAATGATTGAAATGTATTTGTAATCGTTCCTAAAGGGTATTGCACACAGAGCCAGTGCCTGTGCGCTCTTCCAATTGTTGTAGTATTTAGGTTTGCTATTAGGCCAGCAGGTGGCCTCCTCTTCTTTATTTTGTACTGAATGTATCTGAAAAAGATGCACTTCCTCTCAACAATTTTTTTTTGTTTGTTTGTTTTGTTTCCCATACCGTTTGTCTTCTTAACTTTTTATTATTAACACTACTTAAAAGTAAGCCGAACATTTGAATGGAGCCAAGTCCATAGTCATCAGATGCATTTTTTTAACATTTGCAGTTTCTCTTCTCATGTTTTTGTGAAAGTTTCAACAAATTGACCTGTGAGGCTAAATTGTGGATGCACACGAATAGGCTGCTTCCTTCTAAGTAACAATGTAAAGGGGGTTACGGCTGCACTCCACAAATAAGATAAAACATACAGTTTACCGGTGCTGCTGGTTCAAGGAAGTACCTGCCAGGCAAAATCCAAAGTACACTCAGGAAAAAAGGGATCCAGCGCTCCACGGATTTCTAAATAAAGTAAATTTATTGTGCCACCAATAGGTCTTTCTCAAGTGACTAGTCCTTTTTCCTGAGTCTCCTAAGTAACTGCATTCAAGTTTTCTATGTATGTGGATTACATTCAAGTGGAACAAGCACAATAGTAAATGTGCATTTGAAAAAGCAATCCAAGTACATTGTTGATTGTTTTTAATAAGATTGAAGCAGCGGGTCTCTGAAGCTAAATTCCAACTCAGGGGACCCCCTGCTTCCCGAGATACTTACCTCAGTAGGGGGTGCTAGTATCTCTGGGCTGTTTAAAGGTCCTGGCAACGCGGACCGCAAGGAATGACGTCATGGCTTCCTATTAGCCCACAGGACCTGGGCGCTTTGAAGCCAACCTTACAAGAACCTCGGCTAGCCCAGCCAAAGCTGCTACCGATTTTTTTTTTTAAACCACATCATTTAGGTTGCCTCTTTAAACTAGTTACTGGGGGGGGGGGGGGGGGATCTTGCATAATATTACTTTTTTACCTCCCTTTCCCACCCCCCCCCCCCTTTGCAGTTTTACTGTGGTCCCAAAGGTGCTTCCTATTAAAGCCAGGCCTTTGCCTTATGGTTCTTCACTTGTAAGATTTGCTGTGATACTGGACCTGGGTGGGTTGTATGGTATAGCACTTGATCGGGAAAGATCTCATGTGACCACAGTCCTATTTGTAATTCTTTACAGCCAAGTAAATCACATCATGATCCATATTTACTAAACAGTCTTCTGCCATAGGACACCTTACAGGACATTTGACTTGAAAAGGCTGTGAAGGTGTCTTCCAGCGCTGGAAGAGAAGTCCTGGAAGACCACATGAGGAGAAACCAAGAATTTGACAGCAGATAAGAAGCCACTTGCCCACCTAGTGTACCAATCTTCCTATTTGCTGTAAAACCTCCGACCCTATTTGATCCCTGGCTTTCTTTTTATATTTAGGACAGCCGTATGTCTATCCCTAGCATGTCTGAATTCTCTTACTGTATTAGCATTGTAAAATGTTGACATTCCCTGAAGTGGCAAAAATAAAGTGCTGTTAAATTATACCCCAATAACTATATCCTAGAGCAGGAAACCAGTTAATTGTATCAATGAGTACAATATATGCGTGCAGAGCATGCATATTTATGACTCGGAGGGGCCTATTCTAATAGCTCTGATGGCCATTGCCAAACTACGCAGTTTGGTATGTTCAGAAGTAGCGGAAAGAAATGCGAGAAACTATTTTCGATTTGCAAATCGCATCTTCTTAACCGCGTCTATTAAAAGTTACAAACTGCCTGGTTTAACCTCCAAAACCCCCGGATTGCTTTGGAAGCAGAATGACCTGAGGTGGTGCCGACTCCATCCCCAGTCTTACTTATGAGTTTTACTCTGTCAAACCCATATTTCAGGCTCTGGATGTAACTCTCAATACCAATCTTGCCACCCCCCGAGGTGGTAGGAAAAAAAGCGGTTTTCCTATCGGAGCTGCGAGATTTGCAGTTGTATTAAAAAAAAATGTGAATTGGAGGCTTTTTTTTTACAAGACGATCGATCGGATTGGCAGAGCCGGAGTGACACAGATTGGACATACGAGAAGGGTTTACAGAATAGCAAAGCAGCCAATGCCATCAGGAAGGGCTCTTTAGAAGCGGATTGACCCACTTTTTGGAGCTACTAGAATAGGCCCCAGAGACTGACTGGCGATAAAGAATGACTAGTACTTGTAAAAGGGAATTTAATTGTAGTTTGTGTGGTCTTCGTTCCTCTCAGGGGTATGCTACAAACATCACCAAGTTAAACACTGTTTAAATAAATAAAACCTCTAATATGTGGATGAGTAATTATTTTTACATTTGCCACTCATTTAAAAATAGATTAATTAAACACCACCAAAATTAAAATTGTATTCCGAGGACACTCTTTTCTCACGTGAGAGCTGAAAGTCAATTAGTTTTGTCACATGAGGGGAAAAAACTAAATGGCCTTTTACACTATAATCTACTGTGGCAGGCACAAAAGAGGCAAAAGAAAATGATCTCACAATTGTTAATATTGTCTGTGTTTGGAAAAAGGTGGATATAACCAAACACTTAATTAATATTCTGAACATTTTAATTGTAAATGAGCAATGTAATGAATTACACAAGTACATAGTGGAAGTTGGGGTTAAACATTGCCATTAGGAGAATGTACCGTATGCTGCTATTCATCCCAAAACTATCAGTTGTCCTCAAATAATGCAAACCATAACGGATTGAGAAAACATAACTAAGTTCCAGAAAAAAAACAGTAATTTTTTTTAATGATCGTCTAAATGACTGTTGGGAGATAAAATCACAGCATTAATAAAATAACGTATGATACACAAAATATAGAGCCTAAAACAAAACCCAAACATCATAGGTTGGACTAGGTGGAATAAAGTGTATCTTCCCAAAGATCAGACAAAGAAATAATTTGGTGTCTAGCGCTCTGGAGCTTTGGGATCATGGGGAGGAAAGGCAAACCCACTGTTATATGTCCCATGTGATACATTTAATAGCAAAACACTGTACAGCCAGTGTTGATTTTTGATTATAGCTTAACACTGTACCTCTGGCCCCAACTGCAGATTCTTAGGGTTAGTATGCTAAACTGGTTGCCTAGGTAGGTACGAACATGAAAACCCGACCCTTGGTTCAGAGATGGCATTGGGCCTTGAAACAACCCCACATTGCCAGTCAGCACCCACATCCTAAGCTAGGAATTTGGTCACTGTAGAACACTCACAAAATTGAATGTGTTAGAAAAAGAGGAGTACTGTATATCATTAAAGGAGATTGTAACATTCAGTGACTTTTTGCACATATATACATAGGTATTTGAAAGTTCCCTAAAAAATTATATCAATCATGCATTTTAGGTTGTCTCAACCCACACCTTGGTGGTGTGTCCCAATTCAGATTTATTATATTTTATCTATTTAAATTGTCCTGACATACTGAAGTATTTAGTCAATTTCCCTGTAGTCAATTTCCCATATATCGATGCTGAGAATATTGAAGATTAGGGCTCATATTTACTCTGTCATAAAACACCTTCCAGCTCTGAAATATACCTTCTCACACATTCACCTGAATAATGTGTCTTCAGTCAAGGTGTTGGCAGAGCATTGCTTAGTGAACATAGGGCTAAATCCTTTCTGCCTAGCCTGCTTGAGTGCAGCTAGTTTAGCAATCGCTTCCCTGATTAGAGGAAGTATTCATGCTTCACATTCGCAAAACAAAACTACCATAAATGGTGCCGAGACCATGATGGCAGGAGATAGTGGGGAGACTGGGCTCTGTTGGGCAGCTGAGCAGAAATGTAGCTGCCATTGTAATGTGTCAAGCCAAAGAGAACTGCAATTTACATGGCAACACCAGCCTATAATGGTGCCACTTGGTCCAATAACTCTTAAATAGATATTTCAAATGTATTATATAGTGATGTGCATGGTATGATTACCAGAACAACTGATTCCTACCCAAAGCAATTTCATTTTAGTTATATTTTGCCCAAGGAGATAAAGGGACTTGACTGAAATCACAATTGGTTATGAAGTTTTCCACTTCATTCCCCAGTATATTTGCCGTTGGGTCACTGCTTCTCCCTTTTTACTGCTAGCACCAGTTGATATTTTGTTGTTCCATACAAAGCATCCTTTTCCTACTTATTCTGATAATCTATATTGCTGAATCTACTGGATTATGCACCACCACTGCTTTTCCTCCATACAGAATTACACTTAACATAGCAGCATATTACATGTTCTAACTATGGAAATGTACAGCATAATTAAATTAGCAAACATGGATAATGAAAAAAGGATTGCAATAGAAAGTAAGATCAACTCTAAAAAGTTAGTTAAGTACCTTAATAACAAAAAAATGAGAAAATAAAAAATAGAACCCTTTCAGTGTGAGATGGGCAGGCAGATTATGGAGATAAGGAAAAAGCAGAGGTATTAAACAAATTCTTTGCCGCTGTGTTTACCAGGGAAGAATCAATTTCAATAGTAGTGCCGCAGGAGGAAGCCACAACCTCCATATTAATGAACAATTGGTTAACTGAGGAAGAAGTTCATAAGCGACTTGAAAAAATTAAAGTAAATAAGGCACCTGGCCCCGATGGCATATATCCAAGAGTTCTCAAGGAGTTAAGCTCAGTAATAGCAAAACCATTATATTTAATATTCAAGGACTCCATTTCCACAGGCTCAGTACCACAAGATTGGCGTAACGCAGATGTGGTGCCTATATTTAAAAGGGGAGCTAGATCACAACTGGGGAATTACAGACCTGTAAGCCTGACTTCAATAGTGGGGAAACTACTTGAAGGTTTAATACAGGATAATATTCAGGAATACCTAATGGAAAACAAAATTATTAGTAATAGTCAGCATGGATTTATGAAGGATAGATCATGCCAAAGTAACCTTATTTGTTTCTTTGAGGAGGTAAGTAGGAATTTAGACCAGGGTAATGCAGTTGATGTTGTCTACTTAGATTTTACAAAAGCTTTTGATACAGTTCCACACAAGGTTGGTGTACAAAATAAAGCAAATTAGACTCAGTAATAATATATACACCAGGATTGAAAACTGGTTGAAGGATAGACAACAGAGGGTTGTCATAAATGGAACTTTTTCAGGTTGGGCTAAAGTCGTGAGTGGAGTACCTCAGGGATCGGTACTGGGACCCCTGCTTTTTAACGTGTTTATTAATGACGTTGATGTTAGTATCGAGAGCAAAGTCTCCATCTTTGCTGATGATACTAAATTGTGTAAGGTAGTAGAATCAGAGCAGGATGTAATTTCTCTCCAGTTGGACTTGGAGAGACTGGAAACTTGGGCAGGTAAATGGCAGATGAGGTTTAATACAGATAAATGTAAGGTTATTCCTTTTGTTAAACAAGAATAAACCAGACAACTTACAAATTAAATGGGGATAAATTGGGGGAATCCTTGATGGAGGATTTAGGATTGCTTGTAGACAACAGGCTTAGCAATAGTGCCCAAAGTCATGCAGTAGCTGCAAAGGCAAACACGATCTTATCTTGAATTAAACGGGCAATGGATGGAAGGGAATAAACATAATTACGCCCCATTATAAAGCATTAGTAAGGCCACACCTTGAATATGGAGTACAATTTTGGGCACCACTCCTTAGAAAATACATTATGAAACTTGAGAGAGTGCAGAGAAGAGCCACCAAATTAATAAAGGGGATGGACAATCTAATTTATGAGGAGAGGCTAGCTAAATTAGATTTATTTACATTAGAAAAGAGGCGTCTAAGAGGGGATATGATAACTATATACAAATATATTCTGGGACAGTACAAGGAGCTTTCAAATGAACTATTCATCCAAAGGGCAGTACAAAGGACTCAGGGGCATCCCTTAAGGTTGGAGGAAAGGAGATTTCACAGCTACAATGGAAAGAGTTCTTTAAAGTAAGGGCAGTTAAAATGCGGAATTCATTACCCATGCAGACTGTGATGGCAGATACAATAGATTTGTTCAAAAAAGGTTGGACATCTTTTTAGATAGGAAAGGTATACAGGGATATACCAAATAAGTAACCATGGAAAGTATGTTGATCCAGGGAATAATCCCATTGCCAATTCTTGGAGTCAGGAAGGAATTTTTTTTCCCCTTATGAAATATCATTGGATGATATGACACTGGGTTTTTTTTGTTTACCTTCCTCTGGATCAATAAGTAAGTATAGATATAGGACAAAGTATCTGTTGTCTAAATTTAGCATATGTTGAACTTGATGGACGTATGTCTTTTTTCAACCTCATCTACTTTGTACCTATGTACACCACAATGTCATGTGTTTTCCATAGCAAGGCGTCAGAGAATACGTACTACACCCGATTTTTTATTTTTATAACCATATTGTATAGAAGAATATTATCTCTCCACCATGGAAATGTACTGGAGTGGTCTCCTCTGTCACCTGTCCTATCCATGGCAATGTCTTAAGCCTTGATTATACCGGTGGCGGCCGGGTACACCCTCCCTCAGGGTGATGTGCACGCCCCTGAAACCTGCACTGCAGGCAGGAGACATTGGGAGGCGTGACCATGATGTCACGCGAGCGGTTCACCCACATTGGCTGAACCGCTCACGTGACGCGGTCGTCGCTCCTGAAAATCAATTTTACAGATCGGCTCTAAATTTGCACGCTTGGCCGCCTCGCTCATTTGGATAACTGATATTTGTTTTGGCGTATTTCCTTCTATTTAGCTGTCATAGTTTTGCAGATCTAGACTTCTGAGGAAGGTTGACATGGGGTAATGCTCACAATAGAAAATTAGATGGGGCTCCCCAGTTTTTATTGATCGGTCTACTAAAAGTATATATTTAAGATAATAGAAAATTAGATGGGGCTCCCCAGTTTTTATTGATCGGTCTACTAAAAGTATATATATATTTAAGATTTCTTCTGAAATGGAAGCAATACATTGTTGCCCTTCCTGTGTGTGGTGAAGCCTTTTAACTACTCTTCTTACAGAGTTATCATTTGCCAGAATCCCTGGCTGCAGTGGAAGCACTATATGCAGAGTGACTACAGGTATGAGGCTTGTGAACCTGTCTGACATATGAGGCTCTCCATAAGTGTTGGGTTTTCTTATTTTTAGCTTTGCTGTATGTTGAAGGGTTTTTTGTCACTTTTTTTACTCGCCATAACTTACTTTGTGTTAAAAGGAAGCTTACCACTGTAGCATACATTTTGTCATAAACAAAGTAAGAGCAGATGATGAAGGACAAATATAGTACACCTAGAGATTCTCATTTAAAAGATAGCAGCTAAAATATGCAAGGCCACTGATGGGGAAAGAGTAGTTGAAATGTGTGTGTGTGCCTGTTATTGCATATATATTTAATTACATTCGAGAAAGCATAGTACATGAGGGTAAATCTTTTGGATCACATTATCAAAATGTTAGCACTATAAGAACAGGATCATAGGGACCATTCTTAAAGTAGACTTGACGATGAAACGTACATCACACTTTGATCATTTACTATAAATAACATAGAGCAAGTATTCACATGATCTGATATTATGCTAAACTACAATTGTAATCTGTTTGTTTAACAAACTGTTATAGTTCCAGCTGTCTATGCTGCAAAAAGGTAGTTCAAGATTTGGGTCCAAATAAAGCAAAATCAACGTAAGATACAGTAAGAGATGTGTGCAGAGGTATGCAAATGGAGACCGTTTAGGGTGAAATTAACATAAGGCTTTATTGCCTGTTCCTTTAAACACTGTAAACACAAAACAAAAACCTGCTCCACTGTGGAGAATAACAACACAGTACTGTATATGCCCTAACTATCTGTGGCTGGCTGGTTAAGCCAGTTCCCAGTCCCCAAAACATATATCATCTTTCTCAGGGAGCAAATGTATAAGAAAGTCTTATCTGGTTCTCCAGTTGCAGGCTTTTGAAGTCGAACCACTCCCAGGAACAACAGTCAGGTCTTTCCACTGTCAGGATAGTTGTATGCTCAGGAAAAACTCTGGTCAGTCCTCCTTCTCCTTCTGTCAGCCCAAATGGGAGCTAAGGAATCTCTCCTGTGTCTCACATGAGGCTTTTTACAGAACTCCAATTAGTCCAGCTAATTGAGTGGCTGCAATTAACTCTCTCACTGCTGGACTCTCAGAGCTCTGAGGCCGCTTTATTTAAACAGGGATAAGTCCCCGTTACAACACCTCTTATGAAAATAACATAAAAAGTCCCTAAGTGTATTATCGCATTACAAGTCAATGTTGTAACATGTAGACATCAAGATAAGCAAGTAACAATAATGGGATAAATATTATTAATAATAATATTGATTTTGGTTGAGATTTTAGGCTTATAAAGCAAGTGGCCTGTTTATTATGCTATGGTTAAAGATTGGACATCGGCACAAAAAGATAATTTTACAAACAAGCATGTTTTATTTTGTAATCATAAAGTGTATTATCAAACATACATAAGGAATTGTATATTCTAGAGGACAGTCAATGTGAGATTGGTGGGTTAAACAAAACTGGGCATGATTAGCCGGTGTAAAACAAGAGGATGCGTAAGAGAGCTAGATAAGGAGAACATTGCCTTTTATGGGGAGCACTATGCAGGGACCCTGTGAGACATAATGTAGCACGAAAGTTAGAGCTGGTGACATTCAGACAGGAGAGAAAGAGAAGGACAAATTGCAAAGAGCTCTCTCCATGGAGAAATTTAAGGCTGCCCTGCTGCTGGCTGGGGTTGGGGATTCTTTAGGTTATTTAAACTTCAGCTGGGAAATCTGTGGTTCAGGTGTAAAGATCCAAGAGGAGCTGAAACAACTCGGGGGATTGGAAAATTTGGTGCTGTCTGCAGACAAATGGCCAGTGAGTGACAATACACGTATGCATATGGCCACAGCAGAGGCTCTCATCACAGGTAAGGCACTCACTTTGCAAATTTAATGCAAGAAAGCTACAGTAGTTAGAGTCTCTTAGCTAGATATAGCTAATAACAACAACATATTTACAAAGCGTTGAGGGCGTGAGAGCCAAAGCTCCCACCAACAGTAATGACCATTCGTTACTATAGTCAAAAGGCACATGGTCATTCATATATTCAAAAGGTTTTTCTCAATCGGTATAAAATAGTTTATTGTTTTCATTATGATTTAAAGTACTGTATAAGTGAGACATTTTATACTGTAGGAATTGTGATTAATGTCAGTGAGACCTTTACCTCCCAGTTCATTTAGCTGCAGTGGCTTGTTCCTTTCTGTGCTCAAGGTCTTCTGCATTAAAGGAGGTGCTCGCTGCGATCACAAACATACCAGGCTATTAACCAAAGCATCGCGGCCCTAAAACCGCAAGAAAACCAATCTATTCAAATTCCTTCTTCAAAGAATGATATGCATGTAACAATATTTTGCTTTGTTTGCCATTTGCAGGGGAGGATATAACGGTTGGCTTTCCTGGTATATATTTCTATTCGGTAAAAAGAGAAATGCAGCACCTTTTTTTCAAATTTAGATTCTAATTCTATAAATTACAGCACCTCAAAATAGAGTCCAGAGAAAATCCTCCTCCAGCCACGTTTCAGGATGGCGGTACTTCTCAAGTCATCAGGAATTCCCAGAAACATTTGGTGGTAGAAAATGTTCTCCAGATTCTCATTTGTACAGTATGTGTGTGTGTGTCTCCATTTACTGGCTGAATATACTACTTTGGAGTGTAACTTTTGTAGCTACCACTTACCAATAAAGTAAATATTAGAACCTGACTTTTCCCATCCAATTCATTTTTTTTAATAACAAATAGAATTACATCTATAGAACAAAACATGTGTTCTACATTCAGAGAAACATTACTTACTGCAAACCAGACATGTTTTGACTGTGATGTGTAGATGTTTATCACTTGTGGTAATCATTGTTCTTGTATTTTTTTTAATTTTTTTTTAAATCAACAAATACCTACTGAACGTTATGTGAAACCAAAGTTGTGTTTATAAATGCAGAAATAATTGGGCCATTTGATATCAGAGGAGCCAACAATGCAAAGCAATGGCGCATCTGGCAGCTAAGGGGTTAGGAAATGTTTGTATCTCCCCATAATAATACCTGCACTGGTTCTGGGTTTTACATTATCTTGTTATTCATATGTACTGTTTGTCATTCATAATATATTTTATTGCTCCAAAAGAACTTGTGGATGTTTATAAATCTGCATATTCTCATGCACCTGTGTACATATACATTTGTGTGTGTAGAACCAATGACTGCGTGATAGTATTTTCTGGAGAGGCTATCACTGGTTTTAATTTAGGATTCATAAAACATTGGTAGTCCATTAAAGAGCCACATAGAAGGAAAGAAGTCTGCCAGAAACACATTTAATTTAGCCTGCAATGATGTTATCTCTTTTGTCTACATATATAGAAGCCAGATTGTGCTCAATCCTTTGTTTGATTATTTGTGGCACAGTTTTTAATACCAAAGTTTAATCGTCAGCCAAGAGTTGTCTAAATTTAGTATGAGTATTCACTGAGTGGGAATGCTAGTTATCTAAAACCAAGCTCAGCTGAGGCTCAAGAGATAAGGGAATGACATTTTGACCTACAGTGTAAAAAGTTCAAATTCGGTGCATTCCTCCAAGTGTTGTATGAGGGAATCAAACATTTTACTATGTGAGTATATGCAGAAAAAGATATATAATATTTCAGCAAAGTATAATACTGAAGTCCCTATTTAATATGCTGTGTGGCTGCTTCACAAGGCTGGAGATCAGCCTCAATCAAATGAATAGGAGTGAAGTCTTCTTCCGCACATCGAATCACATTCATGGCATACTGTGGATTTAGTTGGCTTCACTGTATATCGAATGAGGACCTTTTCAACTCGTTGTGAAACTGCATCCCAATGCTGGAGAACTTGAAATGAGCAGATCTCAAGCGCACTGGGGGGGGGGGGGGGGGGGCGGCAATCAGTAAGTGAATAAGTGAAAGGCAATCAGGTGTAAGTGGGGTTCAGGCAATATGTAGCACCTTGGTGCAAACTATCTTGATTCCAAATGCTAGTGAAAGATGTCTCCATCTCAACAGTCTTATGCAAAGAGAAAATACAGAAAAAGCGTGTGATACTCCGTTCGTCTTCTCCATCTTGCAGGCCCCAGGCTCCCCGGTTCTGACGTGTGATGTCACTACTGGGATGCAGTTAGAATCCAGACAGGAGAGACTCTTGGGGTGTACAAATCACCTAACGCGTTTCACTCTTTAAAGCTTCATCAGAGGCTATTATGATAGTCTGCCCTATATGTGTTGAAGGAGATTGGAAAATTATTTTTAGGAGCTGTACCTGGTCCCATATGGATGCATTATCCTTTTTTTTTTTGTAATTGTCTTTTTTTTAAATCTTGCAATTATTTTACATTGCACAAGCACTTTGTATATTAATACATCACTCCACTTGGAATTGTTTATAGCGTTTAGTGCATTTTTGCGCTCATTCTACACTTTTCATACTCCTCCCTATGCCAGAGAATCGAATAGTAGAAGCAAGGGGTATTTTGCCTGTGGAAGGGAAGGTCAAAATCAATACACAGGGACCAGATACAAATGGAAGGAGATTAAGGAAGTCAAACTTCATCCAAGATTTATCCTATGTTTACAAACTTTGAAAATATAATGTGACTACGGGACACGGGAGCAGACGGATACTCACCTTAGCTAACCTGGAGCACTACCCCTACCCCCTCTGATAACAGACGAGGGGCCCTGGATCGAGAAGAAGTCCAGAAATTAAGGGGCAGCAGGACAGGCACAATTCGAGGCAAGTGAATGGAAGATCAGACAGGCACAGGTCCACCACAGGAGATCCAGTAGAGAGAGAAGGGTCCAAATAGTAGGGGGCAAGACCAGCAGTGAGAAACAGAGCCACGCAAACAACACAAATTGTAGCAGCAACAATGTAGGGTAGCACTTCCTGGGCCTTTTATAGTCCCAAAATAGCAAGTGCAAAGCCTGGAAAACCGTAACAGGTCAGTATTACTCCTGAGCAGATGGTCAGCCGGGGAAAACCAGCGAGGTCCGTCTGAAATAGACAGGCAGTCAGGACATGACATAATTACAATGTATTATAGGGATCAACTATTTTTAAAGGCATTGTTCACCAAGATTTTACCCCATAAACATTAACTGGGGGGGATATTAGAAGGAAAGGGACCAGGGTGGGGATATGGCGAGGGAATGGACCTGGGGGCATATAAGGAGGTAATGGACCTGGGGGGGATATAAGGAGGTAATGGACCTGGGGGGGATATAAGGAGGTAATGGACCTGGGGGGGATATAAGGAGGTAATGGACCTGGGGGGGATATAAGGAGGTAATGGACCTGGGGGCATATAAGGAGGTAATGGACCTGGGGGGGATATAAGGAGGTAATGGACCTGGGGGGGATATAAGGAGGTAATGGACCTGGGGGCATATAAGGAGGTAATGGACCTGGGGGGATATAAGGAGGTAATGGACCTGGGGGGGATATAAGGAGGTAATGGACCTGGGGGGGATATAAGGAGGTAATGGACCTTGGGGGGATATAAGGAAGTAATGGACCTGGGGGGGGATATAAGGAGGTAATGGACCTGGGGGCATATAAGGAGGTAATGGACCTGGGGGGGATATAAGGAGGTAATGGACCTGGGGGGGGATATAAGGAGGTAATGGACCTGGGGGGGATATAAGGAGGTAATGGACCTGGGGGGGATATAAGGAGCTAATGGACCTGGGGGTGATATATACGGAGGTAATGGACCTGGGGGGATATAAGGAGGTAATGGACCTGGGGGTGATATATACGGAGGTAATGGACCTGGGGGTGATATATACGGAGGTAATGGACCTGGGGGTGATATATACGGAGGTAATGGACCTGGGGGGATATAAGGAGGTAATGGACCTGGGGGGATATAAGGAGGTAATGGACCTGGGGGGATATAATGAGGTAATGGACCTGGGGGGATATAAGGAGGTAATGGACCTTGGGGAGGGGATATAGATATCTAATGGAACGGGGGGGTGAGATATATGGGGGTAATGGATTGGGGGGGATATGAGGAGCTAATGGACCTGGGGGTATATAGGGGGGTGATATAAGAAGGGAATGGACATGGGGGGATATAAGATGGTAATGAATTGGGGGGATATAGGGAGGTAACGGACTATGGGGGTTGATATAAGAAGGTAATGGACTGGGTAGGTGATATAAGGAGATAATGGACTGTGGGGGGGGAGAGATATAAGGAGCTAATGGACCTGGGGGGGGGGGGATATAGGAAGATAATGAAATGGGGGTGATATAAGCAGGTAGTGGACTGGGACGGGGTATAAGATGTAATGGAGGGGGGGATATAAGGAGGTAATGGACCGTAGGGTGGAGATATGAGAAGCAAATGGTGGGGGGGAGGGGGTTATAAGGAGTTAACGGGTCTGCGGGAGGGTGTAAGGATGTCCTGGGGGGAGGTAAGGGAATACTGGGCCTGGGGAGGGGGGTTTAAGGTGGTACTGGGCCTAGGGAGGGGAGTTTAAGGGGGTGCAAGGCCTAAGAGCAGACTATAAGGGTGTATTGGGACTGGGCAAGTAGGTATACGGGGATTCTGGGCCTAAGGAAGAGGGATATATGGGGCACTGAACCTGGGGAGGGGAGTATCAGTGGGTACTGGGTCTGGGGAATAGCAAGTGAGGGGGTAGTTGGACTGGGGAGGGGAATATAAGGGGTACTGGGCTTGGGGGGATGTAGGGTGTAATGGGCCTTGGGAGGGGAGTATAAGGGGCCAATAGGCCTGAGAAGGGGGGTAATAGGCATGGGGGATGGGGTAATGAGGAGGGTGGGGGGTAATGGGTCAGGGAGCATAGTGTGCTTACCTGGGGCCCTCGGATGGGCCTGCTGGCTTGTGGAAGCCCCCATAATGAGAGCCTGGGGAATACTTCTGCACATGTGGGCTTCAACCTGCAAAGTGGAGGGCCCTGTAGAGGAGGCCTGGGTAAAGGGAGGGCCCTGTAGAGGAGGCCTGGGTAAAGGGAGGGCCCTTCTTGCCTCCGCAGATGCTGGCAATAAACTCTAGCGTCGCCGGCACGGGTGGCGAGCCCCCTTGACTAACCGGGCCCGGGACAGCAGTATCGGCTGTTCCCCTGTTGATGGCCCTGCATATACATCCACATATAACTACTTCATCTTATATTCTGCAACTAAATTCACATTTTCAACCTCTCTCAGCACAGGTCGATTCCATTCATCTTTTAAGCAAAATTGTGTCATACCTAATCCAGTATTTCCCTACAACTACCGCCCTATCTCCTTTCTTCCATCTGAATTCAGAAGACTCAATTTACTAGTATTTAACCACATGCTTGAATTTCTCCCTCTCTCGCAGTGTGGTTTCCATTTTAACCCCTTCACCAAGACTGTTATAGTAAAATTAGGTCATTATGTTCTATAACTCTCCCTTCTTATTCTGTTGGACATATTTGGTGCCTTTTACACCTTCTACCCAAATGGATTATTTCCTATTTGTCTGATGCGCCTTAAGTGTTGGATCTTCCTCCTTTCCACCACATCTACCTGTTGTAATCCCATGGGCCTCTTTTGTAGGACCTCTGTTTGTTCTCCCTCCAGATTGAGTTCACACCTTTATGTGGTGAGATTTGGAATTTGTCAACCAAGAATGGTCTACATGAATTGTCTCTCTAGGTGAAGTATTCTACTCTTTTTGGCTCTCACTTTCACCTTTGTAGTGATATCCAAATCTATATTTTCTGATCTGGCCTCTCAACTTCTTTCCAATATCATGTCACTGACAATATTTCTTCTAGCTCCTCCTGTATATCCCCCCCCCCCCCCTGCCTCAAACGCCACATATCCAAAACAGATCCTCTCATTTCACTACCCTCCAATTCTATCAGTTTACCAGACTTCTCTCTCGCTATTCAAAGCTACATCTTGTTCCCCACACCCCATGTTTGACACCTCCTTGTCATTCATCAACATACTTAGTCCCTCACAAAATCTGGCCAACTGTACCTACATGATATTGCTAGAAGCTGTCCCTTTCTCACAGTCAACCATAATCCAATTTCACTCCCTCACTCTTCCCACCCTTCACATAATCATCACAACCAAGTGACGTACTTTATTAGTTCTTACTGAGTTGCTGTCTCTGTCATTTTTTCACCCAGGCTTGGCCGTACAGACACATGGTACAGCAGGCAAAAGTTGTCATTCAAGTTGTGATTAAAAAGCTTCGTAGATATGTTGTTGGCACAAATTTATGGAGATTAAACTTGTTTGCACCATTGGGTATTTTTTGTATTTTACAGGAGTAGGGAACGTGTGGAGACAAAGGAAACCAATTAATCTTTGCGCCAAATGTGCTGTTAGCTGATTCGATGTCCTGCTGTATAATGTTTGCTTTGCACAATTTAAAACAGATTACTGGTGCTTAGAAGATCTGTACCGTGAGATGGTGAAGCAGTACGTTTATGCAGTTGACAAATTGCAAGGACGACGCCCAGACCCGGCCACCATTGAAGGATGCTCACAGTTAAAGCCCGACAATTACCTGCTTGCCTGGCACACCCCGTTCAATGAAAAAGGTGTGTAATACTGTACTTTCTACATGTCTTTGCGTCAGAAACTCTCATTCAAAAAAGTTGACTTACAAAAATATTTCGATGTACATGTGTGCAATGTAATGATAATTAATTCCTATTTTAGCTTTTACGCCCTTCTTCTGCAAATTGCGTTCGTGTCAGATTGGCACTATTGGAGCTTCGAAAATAAGGGCCATAAAGTTCTAAAATCGGATTAAGATATTTTCCCTTTTTAGCAGTAGCTATCTTTTGTCACTACCTTTCTCCTATAAATATTTATTTTAGTCGCAAACAAACGCTATCCACAAGTATTATTTTCCCCCCAAAAAAATCTTCAATAGACACCACCTGTCAAAGTAAAAGGGAATGTCACATATGACACACTTGTGAGCATGTGACTTGTATATGTGGCAAGGGTTAATACACATAGCTCTCTAGCTGATTCATTTTTTTCCACACATGGTCCCTCAAATTAATAATAACTCCCCTCAATCTGTCACGTGTCACAAATGACACACCTGTGAGCACGTGAGTTACATATGTGACAAGAGTTAATACACACAGCTAACTAGCTGATTTACCTTTCACCAACGCAATGTACCTCAAATGAGTAATAGCTAACCTCAATCCGTCACAATATATCTATATCTTAACTCGCTTCCACCACCAAAGAATTTATCAAAATATTAATTTGCAGAGTCTATTGTCCCTGTTTAGTAAGAAAACTATACACTTAACACACAAAAAATCTGTTGTAGCAAAATGTGTCTGAAAATGTAAATTAATCTCTACAAAGCGGGCAACAGTTCAAATCAGAGCCAAAGCATTACTTATTAAAGTTTAGATTTAATCTACAAAAAGTACAGTGCTTAGGTTACAGAAAAGATTATTACAAGAACATAAAGTATACAAATTCAGTTTCTTCAAATAAAAAGGATAACCAAAGAATTACAATACCTTACCATCGAACATGTTCTGGGTTCTTCTTAAGAGTATGAAAGATGAGTATGAAAGTACTTTTGGAGTATGAAAGATGAGAATTCACATGTCTGATCCCAAAACACACCTCTGTTCTGATTTCATAACTCAATTGCAGGATTTATATCCTAAACCCCTTTTATTGAAAATAATATATGCCCCCTTCTGGGTGTTTTCTCAACCTACCCCTTTCATCAATCTCTCTGAATAAGATTTTTACGACTTAAGCACAAAAAAAAACACTTTTATTTTTACTTTTAAACTTTGCCTCAATATATAAAAGATGTAATAACTTTGTTTCTATAATATTTAGACAAATACCATCTTTACTATTGCATCTGTGTATTAAATATGCAGGCCTGAATATGAAATATGACATCCTAACTTTTACTTTTGCATAAGAAACAGATATCAGAGGTTTTTGGTGTAATTTGATTTGTGTAATCGCAACGGTTACAAATATCGATGCGTCATAATTGCGAATTGCTGTCAGACCCAGGATTTCATATTTAGTAACTTTACCCAAACCTTTGAGCTATCATCTTGGCCACACCCCCTGATATTCCACAGATCCACCAAGAATGCCTTTCAAGGTATATTGAAAAGGGTTTCGCTTATTCCTCTCTGTCAGGGAAGAGTTGCGAGGCTATTTCAATTGCCCCTCACTTGCAAACCAAGGTGTTAACCCCATATACTCTTAGTCCTTTAAAACACATACAGTACAACTATGCCTGGTCAGTGGTTTAACAGGTCATAAAAACAATTCTTGTATTTTTAAGACCATTTAAGACCATTTGCAAGCCACCAGAATAAGAGTGGCATGAAGATATATTAGATATGTGGATTCATCTCAATCAACACTATATATTTCCCTGTTCTGTACCCATAAAATCAGCAGCAGCAGCAGCTGCTGCAGTTCCCAGTATATCTATTCAGTTCTACAGTACCAGGGACTTAACAAAACATTTTCCTATGGGAGTAACCTGACACCAGTAAATGTAGGTGTCTAATCCTCATTGCGCACAACTGGTAATCACAAGACAATCTATACATAAGTGCTCTAAATGTATATCAATCTATTCTTGTGTTCAACTCCTTATACAGAACTGCACTCAGTGCTGTTAGAAATGGGGGATAACAGCTATTCTGACAGCTTTTTCAGGAAGTTCCTTCATATATGAATAACCTTAATATACAAATCTAAAACCAAAATAATGAGGGCAGCAACACCTCAGGCAATGTGGGTAAATTGTCAATGGCCCAATTTTGGATGTCATTACCAGGTAATTGTTACTGTGACCAATCTGATCTGGCTTCTGTTTCAGCGGTTACGCACATTATCATTCATCAAGATCACCATGCACAGTAAGAGCTTTGCTCTTTCTTTGTTTATTTATGGTCTATTTTCTCCAGCTTGTAGTTATACAAGATGATTTATTTGTAACAAAGCAGTGTTCAATGTTACTTTAAAGACAATGGCAATGATCATTTGTTCCTTTTCTAGGATCAGGTTTTGGAGCTGCAACCAAAGCTATGTGCATTGGGATGAGATACTGGCAACCAGACAGGCTGGAGACATTAATTGAGGTCAGCGTTGAATGTGGACGAATGACTCACAACCATCCAACAGGTAATATATGCGCTCAACAAATGATAATTATATGAGATATTATACGGCCCATATTCACGAAGGGGTGCTATTTAACCGGACACCTTCAGGTGTCAGAAAATACTTTTAGGCCCAAATGGGACACAGGTGAGATGACCTTAAATACAAATAAGTAGCTGCAGTAACTTTTTTTTTTATAGTGATAAAAAGTAAATATTAAAATAATTAAATTAGCTTGCCTTTTTGATTGATGTTGCAAATGTCTCTGTAAGTGCATACAAAATCCCCAAATAGCAAACACATAATCAATTTAACACTAAAGGCAGATGGATGCAAAAAGCTGCTAAATGTACTGCTTTGTTGTGTTATTCAGCTTAGTACAAGGCAGAAATATGTATGGTGAGATAAAGGCCCACATTTGCTAAGCTATGACATAAATATGGGCCTTCATCTCTCCATCTATATTTCTGTGTTCTCACTTGAGGGGGTTGTAAGGTTGAAGAAGCTTATAAGGCAAAACAATTGGAATGCATTCAAAATCAAGGCGCTTCCACAAGAGCCGTGGCAACTTCGTACGTTCCAGAGCACACGCCTCTTCTGAAGATATTTGCAAGGCAGCAGCATAGGCCTTCTGAAATACATTCATACGGCTCTTTAAGTTGGGCATCTTTTCCTCTAGTGAGTCCAAATTTTGCCGAAAAGTACTGCATGCAGTCATTCCGGATGGCTCCCACCCTAGTTAGGGGGACTGACTGGGGACATCCCAATTTCGTGTGCACTATCATAGGGAATGAAAGTGAAAAGGGAAAAAGGTCCTTTCCACTATTTTTCTTTCCTTGAGTCCTTCCATGATAGTGCACTACCCGTCCCGAGGAGGAATAAAGGGAAATAAAAAGAAGATTTTGTTTACTCTATGGTGTAATAGAACTTGTTTGGATACCTATGCAGTTTGGCTAGATATTTATTTATTTATAAAATGTTTTACCAGGAGGTAATACATTGAGAGTTACCTCTCGTTTTCAAGTATGTCCTGGGCATAGAGTAAAGATGACAAATATATGGTTACAAATACAGTTTCATAAGTGAACAGGGTATACATTACTGTATATACAAGACATAGCATGCACAGTTAGAGATAATATATATTATAGGCATATGTAACAGTTACAGACAGATTAAAATGTGAGACAGCATTAGTTTTGAAAGAACTTAGACTGGTGGAGGCTGTGAGAGTCTCTGGTAGATTGTTCCAGTTTTGGGGTGCACGGAAAGAGAAGGAGGAGCGGCCGGATACTTTGTTGAGCCTTGGGACCATGAACAGTCTTTTGGAATCAGATATCAGATGATAAATGCTGCATGTGGTAGGGGTGAGAACCTTGCTCAGGTAGACGGGTAGCTTGCCCAGAAAGTATTAGAAGGCAAGACAGAAAAGATGAACTTTGCGCGTAGACTCAAGTGATGGCCAATCTAGTTCTTTGAGCATTTCACAGTGATGTGTGTTGTAGTTGCATTGGAGGACAAAACGGCATATTGAATTGTAGAGGGTGTCAAGTTTGCTAAGGTGGGTTTGGGATGCCGATCCGTATACTATGTCTCCATAGTCAATAATTGGCATTTGCATCTGCTGTGCGATACGCTTTCTGACCAGCAGACTTTATGACCAGATATATATGAAGGTGCTAGGGTCTCTAGGTCTTTTTAAGTTGAAAGGCTGGTGACACCCCCAACTAGAAGGGCCTGACTCCACATTTGTGTACACTGTCATGGTTCACTGTTTACAATATGTTTTTGCCATGAAATGGCTAAGACAAGTTAATGAGCCACTGTATTACCCTCTTGCAAATGTTCACAATACTGTATATACCAATCCCTAAAAACATATTGAACTTCTTATGCTTTATACTTACTATACAAGTACCCTGTCCATGTTTTTTGCTTTCCAAACAATAAAAAACCTAACTATAAAACAAAGGCTGCTGCTAGTATGAGTATCACAATGGTAACCTTCAAAGAAGATTTTCAAACTAGAGAGTGGTCCTATTTCATGTCTGGTACTGTTTTCAAACATAAGAAAGAGTGTTATGTTTATTATATATGATGGAAAGCACATTAACTCCACAGGCAGTACTGCCAATAAGGGAGGGTGCTGTCAGTCACAATCCCACCCCGACATAAATAAAGAAAACTGTCTCCCTAAAAATAGACCAAACACGCAGGTTATGTTCGTGTTTTCACATTGAGCTGGGTGTGTGTGTTGCTGGTCCAGGTGAACTCGATATTCAAGAGATGAGCCTTTTTGTCTTTGGCATCTCACTTTTGTTATTTTTATGGCTGCTTTAGAAATGGGCAGAAGAGGTCAGTACCTGCAGTCGGTGCCCCTGTTCTCTACTTAAAGAAGCAATTCCTCCCAGGACCAAAGTGAACCAATTCCAACTAGTGACATGTTTACGGTGTCTCATCTGGGGGGTTTTACCAAAATCTGACCGCTGTATTTATTTTTTTTATTTATTTTTTAAGTTGGGGCTGTTGGATTCCCTCTGGCTGCCCCTTTTGTGTGATGTCACTTTGTGTCCAACAAGTGCTTGTAAAGCCAGAGTCCTACCCTCCGCCCCTTAACGTTATTGGTTATCTGATAAGGGCAGGGTGAGAGAAGGGTAAATAAAACACTTAAATGCTAAACACTCCCCCTTTTTAAAATTAATTAACCAATTATTTTTTTGAAAGGCTGCCTCCCCTTTGCTGTTAGCATTGTTAGATTTCTTTAGGGAAGCTAATTATACTGTCAAATAATTTACAAAATGAGTTTTTCTGGCCAGCTATTTTCAAGGTATAATCACTCATATGATCTGTTATTTCAAGGCTAAAAAAATGCATAATTTTACTCAACCAAATCCATAAATTCAATTGTTCAGTACTTTCAATTGGGAATTTCCTGTGCCTCCTCTAAGCACATTCATTCCATATCGGCTTTGGATAAGCACAACTTGTATTTGTAAGTTTTGACTCATATTCGGTTACGTTATAGCCATGAAACAAAGCTCCAATTTATGTTAAATGCCAGACGTCACTGGTGACAGAACATCTCCTTCCAGCCAAATATCTTTGTGTGCTAAGTCATCCACTAAATGGAGAGACAGAGAGAATGTCACACTGCTATTTGTTTTCCGACACAAGCAGCTAACACTTGAATATTGAAGGTGCTATGTTATAGAATGTTAAAGTTAGCCACTCACATATGAAGTGATACGGCATACAGTATGTGGCTAATACCAAGCAGAATTGTCTCTGTTTGATACCTTACTGATTTGTACTTAAATGTACAAGACCTGCTGGAAATAGTCCATGCTACTGAGATATTTCGGTCAGTGATGCAAAAGACTTTCTACGTGCCAACACAATGACAAGGAGATATCCAAGCCAGCGAGTCACTCCGTAGGTGGAGTGTAGGCAGAGAAAAGGGCCCCCACATTGCATGCACTCTCTGGTCTGATGGTATAGAAAGGGTGTGTGTGAGGCTAAGGACCACAGAATCGTTAATGTGGTAGACTATGAGTGTTAGAGCAACACTAATGCAGCTACACGCTGGTTAAGGTAAAGGGTGAACGTCCCAGGCAGAATGGTAGTAAGATATCAGTACTGCATATGAGTGACTATAAAAACAAACTATAGACTGAATAAAATATAGGGGACACACAACAAATAATGCACATAGAGAGTGAAGTAATAAGTAGAAATGCTGACAAGGTATTAATAACTTGGAGTGCTAGTTTTCCACACCATATGCCATATAAATAGGATGACTGTACATATTACCGCGCTCCTCCCTTTAGACGTGTGCTGCTGGTAAAAGGATTGGCCTTACATATAGGGAAAACAATAGAACAGATCCTGCGCTCCTACTAATTTGGGCTAAAATATACTGGTGACATGTTTACATTTAGGACCTAAGTCTGTGTAACAAAGGAGTCATTTGGTTGCATCTTTTAATCAAAACATGACTCAAGCCTGCCACCCTCGTCAAGGTAAACTCTGTGGTACCTACACTGTATATATGTAATTTCTTATTGTTTGTTGACGAAACTTTGTGAAATATGTGAAATTGCCCTGAAGGGAGCAATGTGGGGGTGTGGGTGGAAGAGAGAGGTGAGGGAGAGGTGAGGGTATGAGGGAGAGGTGAGGGGAGGAAGAGAGGGGTGGGGGGTTTAGAGTGGGCGGTGGGTGGTGAGGGTAGAAGAGGAGTGAGGGAGAGGTGGGAGGAAGAGGTGATGTTGGGGGTGAGAGGTGGGAGTGAGGATGGGGATGGGAGGGAGGAACAGACAGGTGAGGGTTATGGTGGGAGAGAGGGATAGGTGTAAGGGAGGGAGAGGTGTGAGGGAGGGAGAGGTGTGAGGGAGGGAGAGGTGGGTGAGGGTAGGAGGAAGGGAGGAAGAGAGGTGGGTGGGAGAGGCGAGTGTGTTAGGGCGAGATGTGGAGGTGAGGGTGGAAAGGATAGATGTGGGCTGAGGGAGGGAGTGAGGAGGGTGAGGGAGGGGTGCAAGGGTGAGGGAGGGGGTGAGAGAGGGTGGAATAAAGGGAGAGAGTGGTGGGAGTAAGAGTGGGCTGGAGAGGTGGGGTGAGGGTGGGAGGAAGTGTGAGAGGGGTGGGAGGGAGAGGTGGGGGGAGGGTGGTGATTGGGAGGGGGAGGGAGGGTGGTGAGGAGGGAGGGTGGTGAGGGGGGGAGGGAGGGTGGTGAGAGGGAGGGAGAGAGGTGGGGGTGAATAAGGCAGGGAGGCAGAGAGAGGTGGGGGTGAGGGTGAGCACGGTGAGGGAGGGAGAGGTGGGGTGAGGGTGGGAAGAAGTGTGAGAGGTGGGGGCGAGGGAGAGAGGTGGGGTGGGAGGGAGAAAGGTGGGGTGGGAGGGAGAGCTGGGGGTGATGGTAGGAGAGTGTGAGTGGGTGGGAGGGAACAGTGGGGCGAGGGGGAGAGGTGGGGGGAAGAAGAGGTGGGGGAGGGGGAAGTGGGGTTAAGGGGGAGGGAGAGGTGGGGGTTAGGGGAGGGAGAGAGAGGTGAGGGGTAAGAGGAGGGAGAGGTGGGTGTTAGGGGAGGGAGAGGTGGGGGTGAGTGAGGGAGGGAGAGGTGGGGGTGAGGGAGGGAGAGTTGGGGGTGAGAAAGGGAGAGTTGGGGGTGAGGGAGGGAGAGGTGGGGTGAGGAGGGAGGGAAAGAGAGGTGGGGTGAGGGAGGGAGAGGGAGAGGTGGGGGTGAGGGGTGAGGGAAAGAGGTGGGTGTTGGGGGGAGGGAAAGAAAGGTGGGGGTGAGGGGGGAGGGAAAGAGGTGGGGGTGAGGGGGTGAGGCAAAGAGAGGAGGGGGTGGGAGGGAAAGAGAGGTGGGGTGAGGGGGGAGGGAAAGAGGTGGGGTGAGGGGGGAGGGAAAGAGGTGGGGGTGAGGGGGGAGGGAAAGAAAGGTGGGGGTGAGGGTGGAAAGAGAGGTGGGGTGGGGGGAGGGAAAGAGAGGTGGGGGGAGGGAAAGAGAGGTGGGGAGGAGGGAAAGAGAGGTGGGGGGGGAGGGAAAGAGAGGTGGGGGGGAGGGAAAGAGAGGTGGGGGGGAGGGAAAGAGAGGTGGGGGGGAGGGAAAGAGAGGTGGGGGGAGGGAAAGAGAGGTGGGGGGAGGGAAAGAGAGGTGGGGGGGAGGGAAAGAGAGGTGGGGGGGAGGGAAAGAGAGGTGGGGGGGAGGGAAAGAGAGGTGGGGGGGAGGGAAAGAGAGGTGGGGGGGAGGGAAAGAGAGGTGGGGGGGAGGGAAAGAGAGGTGGGGGGAGGGAAAGAGAGGTGGGGGGGAGGGAAAGAGAGGTGGGGGGGAGGGAAAGAGAGGTGGGGGGGAGGGAAAGAGAGGTGGGGGGAGGGAAAGAGAGGTGGGGGGAGGGAAAGAGAGGTGGGGGGAGGGAAAGAGAGGTGGGGGGGAGCCTCAGTCCCTCTCCTGTGTGTGTCTGGTTACCTCCCTGTGTGTGAGCCTCAGTCCCTCTCCTGTGTGTGTCTGGTTACCTCCCTGTGTGTGAGCCTCAGTCCCACTCCTGTGTGTGTCTGGTTACCTCTCTGTGTGTGAGCCTCAGTCCCTCTCCTGTGTGTGTGTCTGGTTACCTCTCTGTGTGTGAGCCTCAGTCCCTCTCCTGTGTGTGTCTGGTTACCTCTCTGTGTGAGCCTCAGTCCCTCTCCTGTGTGTGTCTGGTTACCTCTCTGTGTGAGCCTCAGTCCCTCTCCTGTGTGTGTCTGGTTACTTCCCTGTGTGTGAGCCTCAGTCCCTCTCCTGTGTGTGTCTGGTTACCTCTCTGCGTGAGCCTCAGTCCCTCTCCTGTGTGTGTCTGGTTACCTCTCTGTGTGTGAGCCTCAGTCCCTCTCCTGTGTGTGTCTGGTTACCTCTCTGTGTGAGCCTCAGTCCCTCTCCTGTGTGTGTCTGGTTACCTCTCTGTGTGAGCCTCAGTCCCTCTCCTGTGTGTGTCTGGTTACTTCCCTGTGTGTGAGCCTCAGTCCCTCTCCTGTGTGTGTCTGGTTACCTCTCTGCGTGAGCCTCAGTCCCTCTCCTGTGTGTGTCTGGTTACCTCTCTGTGTGTGAGCCTCAGTCCCTCTCCTGTGTGTGTCTGGTTACCTCTCTGTGTGTGAGCCTCAGTCCCTCTCCTGTGTGTGTCTGGTTACCTCTCTGTGAGTGAGCCTCAGTCCCTCTCCTGTGTGTGTCTGGTTACCTCCCTGTGTGTGAGCCTCAGTCCCTCTCCTGTGTGTGTCTGGCTACCTCCCTGTGTGTGAGCCTCAGTCCCACTCCTGTGTGTGTCTGGTTACCTCTCTGTGTGTGAGCCTCAGTCCCTCTCCTGTGTGTGTCTGGTTACCTCTCTGTGTGAGCCTCAGTCCCTCTCCTGTGTGTGTCTGGTTACCTCTCTGTGTGAGCCTCAGTCCCTCTCCTGTGTGTGTCTGGTTACTTCCCTGTGTGTGAGCCTCAGTCCCTCTCCTGTGTGTGTCTGGTTACCTCTCTGCGTGAGCCTCAGTCCCTCTCCTGTGTGTGTCTGGTTACCTCTCTGTGTGTGAGCCTCAGTCCCTCTCCTGTGTGTGTCTGGTTACCTCTCTGTGTGTGAGCCTCAGTCCCTCTCCTGTGTGTGTTTGGTTACCTCTCTGTATGAGCCTCAGTCCCTCTCCTGTGTGTGTCTGGTTACCTCTCTGTGTGTGAGCCTCAGTCCCTCTCCTGTGTGTGTCTGGTTACCTCTCTGTGAGTGAGCCTCAGTCCCTCTCCTGTGTGTGTCTGGTTACCTCTCTGTGTGTGAGCCTCAGTCCCTCTCCTGTGTGTGTCTGGTTACCTCTCTGTGTGTGAGCCTCAGTCCCTCTCCTGTGTGTGTGTCTGGTTACCTCTGTGTGTGTGAGCCTCAGTCCCTATCCTGTGTGTGTCTGGTTACCTCTCTGTGTGAGCCTCAGTCCCTCTCCTGTGTGTGTCTGGTTACTTCCCTGTGTGTGAGCCTCAGTCCCTCTCCTGTGTGTGTCTGGTTACCTCCCTGTGTGTGAGCCTCAGTCCCTCTCCTGTGTGTGTCTGGCTACCTCCCTGTGTGTGAGCCTCAGTCCCTCTCCTGTGTGTGTCTGGTTACCTCTCTGTGTGAGTCTCAGTCCCTCTCCTGTGTGTGTCTGGTTACCTCTCTGTGTGAGCCTCAGTCCCTCTCCTGTGTGAGCCTCAGCCCCTCTCCTGTGTGTGTCTGGTTACCTCTCTGTGTGTGTCTGGTTACCTCTCTGTGTGTGTCTGGTTACCTCCCTGTGTGTGTCTGGTTACCTCCCTGTGTGTGAGCCTCAGTCCCTCTCCTGTGTGTAGCAAAGCAGAGGAAGAAACCTCCAAGCCCGATGCTACTAGCCTGGAAGACAGCGTGTATCACGCGCAGGCTATATTAACCCCCAGCACATCGGAGACAAACCATGAGTGTATAAGCGCTGTAGCTGTAATAAGTCCTTAGATCACATTGAACGGGAATCAGCTGGAAGCGATGGACCCTTGGTCCCCCTAAGGGAACCGACAGACCCTCGCATAAACCAGGTAACCCTTAGTGATAAATCAGCAGCAAACAGTCACTAGACGGCATACTCACAATCCAGAATCCAGGTAAGTCTGAAGTCTCCGGTGTAGGCTGTGTGCATCCAGGAATAACAGGAGAGGTAAGCAGGAGAAAAACACTAGGAGCACGGCAATGAAAAAACGAGAACTGGAGGCCAAAAATGAAAAAATATCAAAAATTTAATGGGACATTAACTATTTAAAAGAGAAACCTCTAACGCGTTTCTCGCATGGTGCGCTTTATCAAAGAGTAGTTTCAATGGTCTTAATCAAACTCTTATATGGTCTACACCCTCAGAAGCACCGCCTACCTGTGCCCAGGTAAAAACAAACCCCCCAGGACACAAATCCCCTGTGAAAATGAAACACAGGAAAGGGGCGTAATGCTCAGAGGGAAGAGATCCACAGAGAGGCAACGAACAGATAAAAATGCAATAAAAAAGACCAACAACATACAAAACATTCAATAACACATATATATCATCTGTGGAAGCATAAAAACACACATGTCCAAATCTATAGTGAACAGTCAATATAAATTTAACTCGTTAACCTGTTAACTTGATACAATATAGCAGCATGTAAACAATACATCAAATCAAACTCCAAGAAATAATACATTTGATATTAAATAATAAATCTGCCAAAATTTGAAATGATCAGAACACATGTGTAAAACATATTATGCTAGAGAAAAATAAAAAAAATGAAAAATAGGAAAAAATAATAATGAGAAAAATGAAAGCCAAGAGGAACTATCTGACAAAAATATATCTTATATGATCATATGAAAATCAGAATGAATAGATATCGTAATGATCAAACAATCAGTCAATAATATCATGAAACAGAAGCATAGCGAGCAAATTCATAGAAAATGTTTTAAATCCCATTCTGTATTAATTCCTGCAGGGAATAATGTATCCAAGGAGTGGATCCAAAACATCTCACGCTGGTTGAGAAGCTTTAATCTATCTCCCCCTCTCACGGGCATAGACACTAGTTCTACAACAGAAAATTGGAAGTTTGATAGACCGCCTGAAGGACAGTCAGTAAAATGTTTGGAAACCGGTAACATTAAATCTTTTCTTTTAATGGAACGAATATGTTCCATGATTCTGTTTTTAACAGGACGTATAGTACGGCCCACGTAACCTTGGCCACAGCCGCAGGTAAGAAAGTATATGACAAATTGTGAGTCACAATTAATAAAGGATGGGATCCTATAATTCCTTCTAGAATAGATAGTCTTAATGGATTTGATGGGTTTCGCATAACAACAAATGCAACATTTTCCACATTTAAAAAAACCTTTTATCTTATCAGATTTTTTTGGCTCCCTAGAGTTAAACAAACTTGGAGAGAGATATTTGATAAGGATTTGGATTTCCTAAAGGTAATGGCTGGACCCTGGTTAACTGTACTATATAGGTCTGTATCAAGAGTAAGGGTCCCCCAATGTTTATAAATGATAGAACGTATCTGTTCAGACTGCCGACTAAACTGAGTGACAAATAGAGGAGACGTCACTCTATCCAATTCATGATCTTTCTTAAACCTCACAGACGACTTTGATAGCAAATCTATCCTGTTTGTAGATTTAGCACACATATATGCTTCCTCAATGTCAATATAATTATATTTTCGTTGGACAAATCTGTTTTTTAATTCCTCTGCTTGTTGCTCAAATAAATCATCATTTGAACAAAGTCACCTCAGGCGAAGAAATTGAGCCTTGGGTATACTCCGAATCAATGATTTAGTGTGACTACTGTCTGCTTCCAATAATGTATTACGTGAATGAGACTTTCTAAAGATGTTCGTTTGAATAGTGCCTGTCGTGTCAATAAATAAAGTGATATCTAAATAATTAATGTGATTCATGTGTTCCTCATATGTAAATTTAAGATTTAAAGAATTAATATTAAGTGTTTGAATGAAAGCATGCAGTGATAATAAATCCCCATCCCAAATCATAATCAAATCGTCAATATACCGTTTATAGAAAATAATGTGATGACGAAAAGAATTATCAGCACCGAAAATGTGTGTGGATTCCCAAAGTCCCATAAACAAATTAGCATAAGAGGGGGCAAAAGACGTCGCCATAGCAGTACCCCGTGTCTGAAGATAAAACTGTGCATCAAAAGAAAAATAATTGTGGATGAGAAGAAACATAATAGAATCCAAAAGAAAGGCACGTAATGAAATGGACAATGTTGAAGCATCAAGAAAAAATTCTACTGCTTGAATCCCTTGGTCATGATCTACGATTGAATAGAGTGACATAACGTCTAATGTCACCCATCTAAATGTCTTTTTCCAACTTACATTCTTAATGGCAGATAACAGATCCATGGAATCTCTCAGAAAAGAAGGTAGCTTTTTTACCAGAGGCTGCAAGAAACCATCAATATAGCGTGATAACCCATCTCCCAAAGATCCGATACTAGCCACAATGGGCCGCCCAGGAGGGCGGACCAGCGACTTATGGATCTTTGGGAGATGGTGGAAGATGGGCACAATGGGTGAGGCATTATAAAGAAACTCATATTCCTTTGTGTTAAGTACAAATAGAGCTTTACCCACCTCAAGAACCTCTTTTAAAAGGTGCAAAAACTCAAATGTAGGATCATGTGTCAGTTTTGTATAAGAATCAGCATCTTCAAGTATTCTAAGTGCCTGTGCCTGATAATCTGAGGAAGTAAGCACCACAATAGCCCCTCCCTTATCAGCCTTTTTGATTGTAATAGACCTATCGTCTCTGAGAGCAATCACTTCCTGGAAATTACTGTCTGACAAATTCATTCTATTTAAAGAGGGAACCCCCAGGGGTACAATACCCCTAGCCAATAACCTGGGGGTTCCCTCTTTAAATAGAATGAGGTACTTAGAATACTTGAAGATGCTGATTCTTATACAAAACTGACACATGATCCTACATTTGAGTTTTTGCACCTTTTAAAAGAGGTTCTTGAGGTGGGTAAAGCTCTATTTGTACTTAACACAAAGGAATATGAGTTTCTTTATAATGCCTCACCCATTGTGCCCATCTTCCACCATCTCCCAAAGATCCATAAGTCACTGGTCCGCCCTCCTGGGCGGCCCATTGTGGCTAGTATCGGATCTTTGGGAGATGGGTTATCACGCTATATTGATGGTTTCTTGCAGCCTCTGGTAAAAAAATCTACCTTCTTTTCTGAGAGATTCCATGGATCTGTTATCTGCCATTAAGAATGTAAGTTGGAAAAAGACATTTAGATGGGTGACATTAGACGTTATGTCACTCTATTCAATCGTAGATCATGACCAAGGGATTCAAGCAGTAGAATTTTTTCTTGATGCTTCCACATTGTCCATTTCATTACGTGCCTTTCTTTTGGATTCTATTATGTTTCTTCTCACCCACAATTATTTTTCTTTTGATGCACAGTTTTATCTTCAGACACGGGGTACTGCTATGGGGACGTCTTTTGCCCCCTCTTATACTAATTTGTTTATGGGACTTTGGGAATCCACACACATTTTCGGTGCTGATAATTCTTTTCGTCATCAGATTATTTTCTATAAACGGTATATTGACGATTTAATTATGATTTGGGATGGGGATTTATTATCACTGCATGCTTTCATTCAAACACTTAATATTAATTCTTTAAATCTTAAATTTACATATGAGGAACACATGAATCACATTAATTATTTAGATATCACTTTATTTATTGACACGACAGGCACTATTCAAACGGACATCTTTAGAAAGTCTCATTCACGTAATACATTATTGGAAGCAGACAGTAGTCACACTAAATCATTGATTCGGAGTATACCCAAGGCTCAATTTCTTCGCCTGAGGCGACTTTGTTCAAATGATGATTTATTTGAGCAACAAGCAGAGGAATTAAAAAACAGATTTGTCCAAAGAAAATATAATTATATTGACATTGAGGAAGCATGTATGTGTGCTAAATCTGCAAACACGATAGATTTGCTAAGAAAGATCATGAATTGGATAGAGTGAGGTCTCCTCTATTTGTCACTCAGTTTAGTCGGCAGTCTGAACAGATACGTTCTATCATTTATAAACATTGGGGGACCCTTACTCTTGATAAAGACCTATATAGTACAGTTAACCAGGGTCCAGCCATTACCTTTAGGAAATCCAAATCCTTATCAAATTATCTCTCTCCAAGTTTGTTTAACTCTAGGGAGCCAAAAAAATCTGATAAGATAAAAGGTTTTTAAAATGTGGAAAATGTTGCATTTGTTGTTATGCGAAACCCATCAAATCCATTAAGACTATCTATTCTAGAAGGAATTATAGGATCCCATCCTTTATTAATTGTGACTCACAATTTGTCATATACTTTCTTACCTGCGGCTGTGGCCAAGGTTACGTGGGCCGTACTATACGTCCTGTTAAAAACAGAATCATGGAGCATATTCGTTCCATTAAAAGAAAAGATTTAATGTTACCGGTTTCCAAACATTTTACTGACTGTCCTTCATGCAGTCTATAAAACTTTCAATTTTCTGTTGTAGAACTAGTGTCTATGCCCGTGAGAGGGGGAGATAGATTAAAGCTTCTCAACCAGCGTGAGATGTTTTGGATCCACTCCTTGGATACATTATTCCCTGCAGGAATTAATACAGAATGGGATTTAAAACATTTTCTATGAATTTGCTCGCTATGCTTCTGTTTCATGATATTATTGACTGATTGTTTGATCATTACGATATCTATTCATTCTGCTTTTCATATGATCATATAAGATATATTTTTGTCCGATAGTTCCTCTTGGCTTTCATTTTTCATTTTTCTGATTATTATTTTTTCCTATTTTTCATTTTTTTATTTTTCTCTAGCATAATATGTTTTACACGTGTGTTCTGATCATTTCAAATTTTGGCAGATTTATTATTTAATATCAAATTTATTATGTCTTGGAGTTTGATATGATGTATTGTTTACATGCTGCTATATTGTATCAAGTTAACAGGTTAACGAGTTAAATTTATATTGACTGTTCACTATAGATTTGGACATGTGTATTTTTATGCTTCCACAGATGATATATGTGTGTTATTGAATGTTTTGTATGTTGTTGGTCTTTTTTATTGCATTTTTATCTGTTCATTATCTCTCTGTGGATCTCTTCCCTCTGAGCATTACGCCCCTTTCCTGTGTTTCATTTTCACAGGGGGGTTTGTTTTTACCTGGGCACAGGTAGGCGGTGCTTCTGAGGGTGTAGACCATATAAGACTTTGATTAAGACCATTGAAACTACTCTTTGATAAAGCGCACCATGCGAGAAACGCGTTAGAGGTTTCTCTTTTAAATAGTTAATGTCCCATTACATTTTTGTTATTTTTTCATTTTGGCCTCCAGTTCTCGTTTTTTCATTGCTGTGCTCCTAGTGTTTTTCTCCTGCTTACCTCTCCTGTGTGTGTCTGGTTACCTCTCTGTGAGTCACACGGTGACAGCCTCCCCGCTGGCTGTGTGCTCACTAACCTGTTGCTCTCACACTCTTCCTATTGAGGACTCCAGCACATCTAGTCTCCCCTCCTCCTCCTGTATTAAGCAGCGCCCCTAGTCTGCCCCCTGCCGTCTCTCAGCTCCTTCCCCCCGCCTCTCCGTTTCTTCCTCTCTCCCGGGATCTCCGGCTTTGTCTGGACTGTGGCGGGGAGGGGAGGAGCCGGGGACGGGAGGAGCTGGGGAGGGATGAAGAGGCTGATACTGAGCCGCCCGAACGTCCTGCTCCTCTTACCAACGGCGCCGCTGCCAGTCACTTCTGCGCATGCGTAGGGGCGCTCTGTCTGAGTCTCCAGCCTGGCAGAGCGCGCGGCTGGGACAGAGAGCGGGCCTGGTCCCAGGAGCCCGTCAGCGGGTCCCCGCTGCCCCGGATGCCGCCCGTGCCCATCTCCACCTGGGGGAAATTGCGCCGTTAGGAGCGGCACCGGTGGCTATCGCCGCCGCCGCATATGTCGCGGCTGGGACAGAGAGCCCGAGGAGTCACTGTACAGGGGGAATTGTGGCCGTTAGGAGCGGCGATGGCGGCTATAGCCGCCGCATATATCTGCGGCCGTGTGGGGGGGGCAGCGGCCATTAGGAGCGGCGCCGCCGCCGCATCTGATTTTTTGAGCGGTTGGGATAATGTCAGTGTTGGGGTCGGGCTGAGCCAGAACACAGCCCGGCCTCAACTGCCAGCACTGACGTCACATCCGTTTCATTTCTGTCTCCACAATTCATTTTTGCCCCAGTTCGAATGAGGTGCCACTAAAGAAGTTTCACTTCAAAAAGCCCCTGCAATGGATTTGTCCTGCTTCGGCCGCGGGCAGTCCTCAATGGCAGAGAGAAAAGAAGATGGCGCTGAGACCAGGAGGGAGAGAGAGACACAACAATCATCAAGCAGGATCTTCAGAATATGTATAAAGAAATGTAAGCGGTGTTCCAGTCAGCTTTGGACAAAGCAGCAGTGGAGTTTAAGGCAGAAATCTCTTCAGCTGCTAAAAGGACCGCAGAGCTGGAAAACAAAATGGACGCTATCTTACAAAATTAGGTAAATACAGATGATGAGGTCCTGCGGCTCAATGAGGAGGTAAGGGCCATGAGAGATAGCGTGGATGACCTGGAGAATAGGGAGCAGATGCAGAACTTACGAATTTGCCACATTCCAGAGACAGTGTCTGCGGAAGCATTGCAACCATATCTCAAAAGACTCTTTCTGTCAATTCACCCCCAACTACAAGATAGTGAATTGTTGATGGACAGAGTTCACAGAGCATTGGGTCCGAGATTTGATGACCCTGAAAGAAGTAGAGATGTGGTGCTGAGGTTTCATCAATACGCAACTAAAGAAAAGATAATAAAGGGGTGCAGAAACAGAGGTGTATTTGGAACTTGCGAGGGAGGCGTGGCCACGCCCCCGCCGGCAGTTCAGCCAATGAGGGCGAAGCAGCCGTATGAGGTCATGACCACACCCCTGCAAAACCCCCGCCACACCCCCTCCAATCGCAATCTCTCCCAAGATCGCGGTGAAGCGCTGTGCACGCGCCGCCCCCTCCCCTCGCCCCCCCCCCCCAGCCGGGCGCGTGTGCTACAGTGCACACTGGGACCGCGGCCTTATCCCACCCAGTCCCCAGAGAATCCATAAAGATAAGGGGAGGGGAAGAGAGGCGACTCTGGCTGTGCAAGCACTTTCTGAACACTGAGACAGACATAAAGGTGTAGCAAGAAGAAATCAAACCCCTCCCTGGTCAACTAAGCGTTTTTACATGAACTTAAAAAAAATATATATTAAAAGATTATTTTATTGTCAAATTTTGGTAAAAAAAAAAAAAAAATAGAAGAGAAACGCCCCTGTCTTTCAGATTTAACACCTTAAACATGTTCACCATAAGTACACTTTGGTTTTAAGAGGGGCTGCCCTTCTACGTGGCAAATGTATATTGTTCAGAATGTTTTAGAGCTACAGTTGTGTGTGTCTTAACTTCTAGGATTCTTAGGGTCACTCTGCACGGCCCTGTTCACCTCTTATGCAATACAAGGGAAGCCAATTGTTCAGTGGGGTAGAGAAATGCTGAAGGTGGTTCCAATGGCTGAAGAGTACTGCAAGAAAACCATACGACACATGGCAGGTAAGAAAGAAAGTAGATTTGGTGGAACAAATTGGTGCAATAGATGTTGAGAAACACTATTCGGATAAAAAAAAAAAGTTCTACTCTTTAGAAACGTCTGAAGAGATTCGATGGGGACTCTTCAGGGTTGTACGGCTTGTTCACTTTAGTAAAGAGCACATTTCTAATTTCTGGGAAGTGTAGAACATAAATAATCAAATTGTGTGAATGCTATTTAGAGGTATTCCACGAGCATGGAGTTTCACAATAATGGATTTGCACTGTCAGTCCAATTTTGAACAGAAGCCAAATCACTGAGCGGCTTCAACAGTGGCCCCAAAAATGTATCAACGGTGCACACTCACCATGTTCTGACAATTTCCATATATACAGATGTAGCCAACATTATTGCCCACACGGACGTGCTCCAGCGCGTGATATAGCATGGTAGACCCACGCCCTTTTCACACACGGCTGATTCAGCTCAATGTGTCAGACACCAGAAACTGTGTGCGGATTTACACCCAATCGTGGTGCTCTCTACAGTGTCATGGAGTGAATAACAGTGGCTGGAGACAGCAGCTCTGTGCGCAAGGTAAAGCAGAACAGACTGGCTGTGCGACAAATCAGGATCAGGGCAAATGACATGCAGGATCATCAGACAAGCATTGTAGGATGAGGCTAAAGCAAAGTCGGGGATGAGCCAGGGTCTGGTTAGGCAGCAGGCAGGGATGAGATCAGAACAAAGCAAGGTCAGATGCAGGCTGCAGACAGGAATGGGTTGGGAACAGAGCAGGTCAGGTTCTGTTTGAGTTGATGATAACCACACCCAGATCTTCCTCTTTCATATTAACAGTCTTAACTAGTAGACTTCATTGTCTGGAGAAAAATGGGTCTATAGAGAAAATAATGCACAGGGTTTAGAAAAAGCAGGCAGTTTCCCATCTATAATACTAAAAAGGTAACCGGCATTAACATTTTGATTGCATTTTAGAGTACCAAGAGCACTGGTTTTACTATGAAGCTAAATGGCAGTTTTATCTGGAGGAGAGAGAGATTGCAGAAGACCATGAAAATAAGCCTAACTTTCCTGATAAGTATGATGCGGAAGAGAGAGATAAGGTAAACCTATGAGACGGTGTTTCCCCCTCCCTCTGGGAGATTCCCCTGTTACCAGGTGTGTAGTAGTGCTGAGTACCTGTTGGCTCACAGAAGCTCTAAGATTCCGCTGATCCGGAGATCTATACAATGATTGTATGCAAATTTCACCATTATAGATATGCTACTATAATCTTACACAATGGCAATGAAATTAATTCCAGAAAAGGATTGAATATTTTGAACACAGGACTAAAACAGTGTCTGTTTGCATTGCACCCTTAGGTTTACAAGAAATGGAGCTCAGAAGGGCGTGGTGGAAGAAGAGGACACGATGCACCTATGATTGCCTACGATGCTCTTTTAGGGGCTGCTGCTGCTGATTGGAAAGATCTCTGTAGTCGGGCCATGTTCCATGGAGGTAAGGGATTATGTCTTTGATATACCACTATTAAAACAAGTTGCTGTCAAAACACACATAGCCATCAACAAGGGAGAATGGATGTTACGGCTTTATTCATCACCAAACATCGAAACGTTGGGAGCTGAAAGAAACCTGCTGGGAGCTGAAACCCTAAGTTAGCTTGCCATAATTGAAAGAGTACTCACGCTTTGTCATCATACTGCACGTTCTATGTATCATGCATTGTACTTTAGCAAGCTTAGATAGGGCAGATCATTTCCTTTCAAATTCTATCCATTCACATCTGCAGCATTGACCTTTAACCCTTTGAGTGCTCCAGGGCGTAGTCACTATGTCATGCTCAAAGGGATTGTTTTTTCCGGGTTAGATCGCGTCCTGCGTTCCCATGGAGCGCAGGAAGCGATCCAGCCAGTGAGGGAACGGAGGAGGATTCCTCCTCTTCCGATTTCACCAAAATGGCCTCCGCAGTCACAGGGACCAGGGCACTCTGGCATTCAAATGGGTAACCTGATGTGGTCCATCCTATTAAAGGGACAAGCCCTCCTACGACCAAAGAGAACTAATTTCAGTGACATGTTTAACGAATATAATCTTGTAATTGATCATTTTTGACCCAAATCTGACCCAAACAAGTTTTTATTTATTTTTTAAGTTAGACTTGTGAGGGGTTTGATTCCCCCTGGCTGCTGACTTTATGTGTGACGTCACTGTGTGTTCAGTAAGTGCTTGTACAGCCAGTGGGATTGCACCTTTAAACAATGTTCTATCTCATTTGGTGTAAAGCACCAAAAACAGCAAAGGCTATCTCGCTTTATGGTGAATAATAATAAAGGTTCTCCCTTACTGGTGTATCAGGCTTGATGTGTGTGTGTGTGTGTGTGTGTGTGTGTGTGTGTGTGTGTGTGTGTGTGTGTGTGTGTGTGTGTGTGTGTGTGTGTGTGTGTGTGTGTGTGTGTGTGTGTGTGTGTGTGTGTGTGTGTGTGTGTGTAACCTTTTTACTGGCGACCCCCCTTTTAGCGTTAAAAATAACCCTTGTTACGTCTTGTTGCAGGACTGTAGGATGGTTAGAGACGGTGGTAATACTGCTAGCAATATGTTTTGTGTTGAGGAACCCCACGGATAGTGGTGCAGTGTGTAGTTTGGTGCACTTACAGTGTAACTCAACTTATTATTACTAGCCTTACTATTGTTAAAAACACAAAAGTTAAGAACACATATAGTTAAGGAAAAGAAACATCCTATTACTTTTTGATAAATGAATCTAGAATTTTTCTGCCGGTGGATCATTATAATCTATGCATTTGTAATAATCATCTTCAGCTATATTTATAGAACATTTTTCTGCGTCTCAATATTTTAAATGGCAAATTGAACGCAAAATATCAAGTGTTCAAGTACAGCACAAGTCAATGCTGCCCAATGTATCTGACATACATGGGAGGCACATGAGAAAATCTGGATTTTATTTCCCATGATATTCACAGTGGTAGCTTTGCACACTCACATTATTTCATTTGTGTTGCAGGAGAAAGTGGTGCAACTGGTACTATTGCCGGGTGCCTCTATGGATTGCTGCATGGCCTCAACAATGTCCCAAAGGGCTTGTACCGGGAGATTGAACTAAAGGAAAGGCTTGAATACTTGGGCGAGAAACTCTATCAAGCATCTACAAAGGAAAAGTAAAGCAGTTTCTGCTTGTTTCTATTTCTTTACAGACCACTTCAAACGCTGTGGACAGTTTTCTCATCTTAGTGGCCAAATAACACCAGGGAATAGTTTTGAATAGCAATTGAGATTTTTTTGTGTGTGTGTCTATTTCTAGTTAACACTATGTTTAGGATACTTACTGGGTTATTTAGGGTGATTTCACTAAAACAGGACTAGTGAGAATAATAGGACATTGATGCATGTCACACTCTTAGTATGGATTCTGACACGCTCATAATAAGCCTCTGTTTCATTAATTGGTGGTGACCTTTATTAGACATCACAATGACAGAGGACAGTAATACAGGGAATGAAGGAGGACTCACAATTCTCATGTTGAGTGCCACGGGTGCACGTCTTTAAACGGTGTACTGGAATAGTACCGAAAACACTAGATGAGCGGCACTCAAGCGGTCTAGTGTAAAGAATAACACGTTTATTCAAAGGTTCAACGTTTCAGTCCTAGCGTTGGAAAGGTTCATGCTGGGACCGAAACGTCAATCCTTAGAATAAACGTGTTATTCTTCACACAAGACCGTGGGTGTGCCGCTCATCTTGTGTTTACAGAGGACAGTTAGGCAACGTGTGTCCTGGTTTAATAGTTCCCATTTCCTTTTTACTGACAAAGGTTCTCATATGCCACTGCAAGTCAACTGGAAAATGATCTCCTTCATTCCTGCTTTCACCCTTTAGCCAGTATACTAGAGCAATAACAAAAGGAAAAGGCCCACATATAATTTAACCCCTTAGTCCATTATCGGCTGATAATCCCAAACTGCATGTTTCGAATGGTCTTATTTACAGTGAACATTCATGCTCATACTGGCCAACTTGCACTGTTTATGCTTGAGACGCCTTCATAGTTTGCTGAGAAAAATAACATTTTCTTTCTTCCCGAAATAAAAACTTCCTCAACCAATTTTCTGAGGGAAATGTAGACATCTCTTAACCGAATCTCCATGAGAATAGTTTTCATATGTTGACCAATATGGGCATACAATGTACTGAGAACACCAAATTTAGTGGAATGTCTCAAACACAACTAAACTCTGGGAGATTTTCACTGCTACAGACACCATCATAAGACGTTAGCGTTGAAATATCTGATTCTACTGTGTGCGCATAATAACTCACTGATTATCTGGGAGTGACATGGTTATCCCTGATCCCTTATGAATGCAACGGTGCATGTGTACTGTATATGAGATGCTTTAGTGAGTATTGATCAGCATTCAGCAGCACGAACATGTACCAGGCAAATCAAAACATCATTGTCCTGCTTAACCTTTCCAGGCTGTTATATTTTTACTACTGCCTGAAATGCCCGTAAATAAACTAAGCTGTTATGTCAGTACTTTTTTTTTTGTCTAGGGTTTTGTTGTGTGAAGGTCTGACAGGTAAAGATGCAATAAATCGATCTGAGTAAAATTACATTTTTCTGAAGTTTGAATTGTTTGGCTTGTTTTTTTTTTTTTATCCTAACAATATATTACTTTGCTGTTGTACCAAAACCTTCTTGTTTTTGAGAAATTTTAGTGTAAAAATGTGTTTGGTGGTGGATTTTATTTATTTCATTTTAATTGCCACCATTATAACTTTCTATAATTGGCTTCGTGACTCAACTCACTAGAGCGATGTTGGTACTGTCGCAGAATTCTTTCCTCGAGTATAATTCTGAGCCTTTAACTATCTGTAAAAACATAAATCAGCAGGCACCGTATTTTCTCCGGATTGCTATTGTGCCTTTAAAACCTACATTTAAAAAAACGATTAAACATATCTTAAATTGTAAAAATAATGGAGGTGTCATTTCATGGCCGTGTTCTTCGTCACTATCCAAAGATACGTTGCTGATTTGAACTATACCTATAGATGTACAGCTTTAAAGGTTGTCTTGATTTTCTGCAGTTATGGTAAAAAAAAAGATTGCATCTTTAAGTAACCCTAAAATCATATGCATCATTCAGATTCTTTCGTGGTTATATATTCAATTGACTATTTTTCATCTAGAAAGCATGAAAAACAAATGGGCACGTTTTGCTCACAGAAATAAATGTTAATGGTGGTTTGCTGTGTGCACATGGAAAGCTTCCTTAGTTTCAGAATGACCTGTGCTCAGATGCATGGGGCATTCCAAAGCGCAGAGAAAATGTAGAGAGCAAGCTAGTGCTGCACAGCTCACTGGGTGCGAAAAGCCTTTAATGATATTGGACTAATGCTAGATAAAAAGTGCTTGTCTTCTCAGTTATTATCTCCTCATTGAATCATTGAGTTGATCTTCTTACATAAAAGAAAGCTGCATGGGATGATGTGATAACTTATACAAAGGTTTCATTACTAGCCTATCTGCATGTGTTTACTAATATTATGTTATAATAAGCAGTGCTTTGAGTGTCATAAAACAAGCAACTTTTCTGATCCTTACATACATTTGATATATAAATATATATAATATTTATATACATATACAGAGAGAGAGAAATCCAAAGCCCTCACAGCACTTTTGCCAGATCTTCAATAAAAAGTCAATTTAATTCATCCAATATAACAAAAACTTAAAATGAGCGACGTTTCGAACCTACGTGGCTCTTTGTCAAGGAGCTTCAAAGGTTATTTTGACTTTTTATTGAAGATCTGGTGAGTGTTGGGGATTTTCCTCTACTTGTACAATTTTAGAACTGGAGAGGTGATCCTGGTTCATCAGCACCCTATGAAGATAAGTAGAATTTTCGACTTATTTGTTTTGGAGTGCCCCAGATATACACACACATGCATACACACACACTAGCTTTAACCTGCACCATACTTTTAAACGCTGATTAAAAGAACATTTGTTGACACACCTGTTATGTGTTCAAATGGCTGGCAGATCACATTCAAAGCCCAGTTTTATTGCCGTTTATATCACGAGTTTAGTTGTCCCTAGCTTTTAGGATGCCAAAATATGTTCTTCGACATTATAAATAGAGGTCCTAGTATTAGTGAAGAGGCATTTGCCTAATCCTGTAACTTGCATATGTTTCTTTTTATGCATATACAGTAAGTAACCATCTCGTTAAAATACGTTTCCTTTTGTATTTAAATGTCATGAACCTTTTAAAAGCTACAAGTAGAAATTTTCTCGGCTCTATGTGGGAAGTTAGCACACTTTATACTCATTTTCTAACAAACAAGTACATAAGTAATTATGCTTTCGTTAGCACTGACTTTACACAAAGTGACCATGCAGGTCTTCAGGCTTCCAGAAAGATGACCCATGTGGATCATTTTTCACATCAATGCTCTAGTCAGACGTCATTGGTCGTCTGCCAGAGCTCACACTGCTGTACTTCATTATTTTATTCAGTCACCGGAAAGCATCAGCTAATCCTAAACTCCTAGCACACCTAGTTATTCTAAATGAAATATAGTTACAGTATACCAAGCACAGTGCTGCAGATTAAGCATAGCACAATTCTAAGTAGCTGATCAGCTACACTATGTTAAAATGCACACTTTTAGGGCTGTTTATCAAAGTCTCCTGATTTCATGCAATTTTTGTGCGCCACTATTGCACCTGTGAGACTTTTACAAAAACGTCTTATTTTCCATTAATAGACCTGTTTCTTCTTTAACAGATTACGGTTGGGGGAACATAACTATACATTAAAAAGGCATCTAGTTTATATTGACAATTCTGTTATATAATCTCGAACCAGCAACGTAAAATATTAACATTCATCAGTGGGTTCATTTGTTTTATTATATATATATAGCTTTTAATATTTTGTGTACTAACAAAGCAACTAATCATAGACTTATTAAAACGTTAAAAAGCCCTTTAAAGTTCTTTTCACCGGATTCACAAGACGTAGGGGGTTAGTAACTAAGTTATGATAGTGCTAGTCGGGGCACTATCGTTTGAAAAACTCCACTTGCGTTTAATGTAGGATTCCCTGCAATATGACCCTGATTGGCACTACAGTATATCACATTTTAATGAAAAAATAAACACTTTGGCCCAGATCCACAAAGTTCTGTTAACTCAGGGGTCATAACATATTGTGGGTAACACGAATCCACAAAGCTAAATATATGAAAACACAATGTCCATTGTTTATCTCATTAGAATAGGCGTAAAAGCCCTGCATTAGCTTCAAATAACATGGTGTCAAGCCTGTCTTACCAAAAGGTGGCGTTGCTCCCATCCAGACCCTGAATATGTGTTTAAAGAACCCCGTAAAGAACAATTTGTTCATGAAATCATACCTAACTTTGGACTTACATATATCCAGACCCTGTAAAAGTCCTATTTCAGGGTCTGGGTGTGAGTAATGCCAAGTTTAGCTCTGACCTAACTAATGCATCATTAAATCCCTGCGTTAACTATAACAGAGCTCTTTGTATAAGCGTTGTTAGAGGGAACACCTATTTGGCATATTATTAGCACTAACATCCGTTATAGTTAATGCAAGGGCCATTACTTTTTAAAATAGCATCGTTCGAGAGCTCTCAAGATACCCGTTACCACTTAAAGATATGTTAACTTAAGTTAGCGCATTGTTAAGTCAATAACTCAGCACTGTGGATCTAGGCCATAGTATTTAAAGAAATAAGTCTCACTAATGTCTACAAAGGCCCTTCATTTTCTTTTATGCAGCACCATAAGTTCAGTGTTTCATGGTGATAAGATGTCTATAGACCCACTGCTGCTGAAGAAGAAGGTCAACAAGATTGGCAACCCAGGAGAATGTGCAGTTCTCAGTAGCCTGCTGCATTACATCACAAACCTGACTGATTGGGATTCCACGGGAACCAGCAAGCCGGGTCAGCCCAACAGAGCTCAGGATAACCAATTAAAACATAGGAATCCGGAACAAAAGGCACAATCCGGCACCAAGAACTGTAGACGGCCCACGAGATTTCAACTTTTACAGTCCAAGTTCATGAATCCAAACCATGAACCTCTAAGGAAAAAGCCAAGAGAAGTAGGAAAATTAATATTTAAGGAAAAGCAGTTTGTCAACAGAGGTCATGCAAGCGGTCTCATCAAAAAATTGGATCCGGGAAAAGAGCAACAGGAGAGTAAAGAAGGAAAGGAATGGTCTTTGCATAATGATAAGGCCAAATTGAATAAATTAAATAGAAAAAATACAGTGAAATGCATTCTGAAGAAATTTGTAGCTGCGGAAGAAAATGAAAACAAGGACAAATTTCCGACCACCAAACTAACGAATGTGAAAGGCAATTTCCCCAAAATAATCAATAGAAATTCCCTTATTTCCGTCCTCAAAGAGAAGTTTGAACAAAACACTGCAATCTGCTCAGTAAGAGAGACAAAGTCATCTCTAGTCTCCAGAGAACAGAAAACGAGCAGGAAAGTTCCTGCATTGAAATGCATTAAGAAAGCAGAAGTTAAACAGTTGCTAACTACAACAATGGCGGCAACTTGTTTGAATCCGCCCATACCTGAACATGCATGTACAATGGAAGAGACCATGCCTGCCTTTGAACTTGCAGGTGTAACATCCTGGCAGACGGCTTGGAAGATCTGTAACACTGATAACAGACACTCTCAAATCCATCATATTGCTGAGCCACGTAAGACAATGTTTAAAGAGATCAGTCTAGATGAGCAGACACTCAACAGTGATGCAAATGTACACGCTGCTCCACTAGAAACAGACGGGCGCATTTGTTCAAGTGATAATGCAACAAAGAGTAATGACCTAGATAAGAAAAAGGAGAGTGACAACAGTGGAAATAAAGATGAAGGGAAACTGCTAGGAAAGTGTGCAGATGAGCTGTCCAACGGCCAGCTGATTGTGACCACGGGCAATGATAAGTTAGGGCTAAGGAAAGAGATACTACAACGTATGGTGAAAGAAAATAACAATGGGACCCCAGTAAGTGTTGCAGTGGATGGAAGCAGATTAGAAGTAGACAAAATAAAATTGGAGTTGGATGGTGATATATCCAATAATATGATAATTGAGAAAGAGCACCAGGCACAGAACAGTAAGGACTCTCAAAACCATGCAACGGGTAATTATTGTGGTAATGAAAGCTGTTGGATTGAGAACATAGAAAATAAGCTATCAGATAGCAAACACAATCAAATCCCCTGCTACAGCAGCAACCATGAGCTGAACAGCAAGGGCGCCGCGAAACAACATATAGTCATTGGCAATGCGCATACTTTCAGCACAAATAAAAGTCTTACAGAAAAGAGTCCGAATAAACAGCAACGTTGCAGTATTCCCAAAGAAAGTAAAGCGTCACAAATTGGTGATAAGATATCAGAAGGTGGGGTGTCTGAAGAAGAATGTCCGGATATTGAGTTAAACACTTTGAAAGGCGAAATGCCCAATGTCACCGAGATGCAAAGAGCATTTGCCAACAACGGGGACAGCGCCGGGGCTTCATGTCAATGTACTGCTGCAATAAACCCCACTCCTACTTTCACTGCGCATAGGAAAGAAATGAATGTGGATTTCCAATCGGGTGACGATACGTCTAATAAAGGACTGGAAAAAATATCGGACACTGGAGAAGAAGAGATGGCAAACACTCTTCAGCAGCGCATGTCAAAGAGTGAACATCCAAACATTTTGTTTGACAAAGGAAACTGCAAAGATGTAGGCATGGAGTTGGAAACAAAAAATGCGGCATGCTTTGTGGCTGTTACATGCTCTCCAAAGGAAGAAGTACTGGGAAACATTCTACCAATGAACACTCTATTAACAAAAGGCATTTATAGCATAGAGCCTCATACTCACTCTGAACAGGCGGTGTGCAAAATGCCAGTAGTTCATAAAGACACTCTGCATGTTTCAAAACCTGGCAGAGCTGCTGGTGCAGCGAAAACACATCTTTCTGTGGCAGGATATAGCAAGAAGCATGTTAAACAGAAAAGTGAACCAGTGGCTGCACCTATCAAAGATTACAGCCAACAAACACCGAACCCAAAAGATGGACAAAGCAGAGAGTCCGAGGCTGTGGTGCACAATAAAACAGAGCCACAGGAACCAATAAACAAGATGGATCTGGTGCACACCAAAACATTGAGCAGCAACTCCAATGTAGCGAGGCAAAAAGTGAACTCCAAGTACCAAATACCAAGACCAAAAGACCAGTCCAGTGAGGAAAACTGTGACTCTGGGCTGTGTACTACACAGGACAGCAGCACACAATGCACAGATTATGCTACAATAGCTGAGCTATCCAAATATAAAGCAAAGAGCTACAAGGACACTGAGATGTCATCAAACCAATCATTCAAACCGCTTGTTGTCAGAGCGAGTGATACCTTTAAATGTTACACCTGAATTCAATCCCTGTCAGGAAATATTCCTCAGTAATGAGGTCCCTGAGTGAACTGTATTAGCGCATATCACACAATGTTGCCACGCAGCTGAATAGCCAGTGATTGCATCATTCTTCAGTTACATGGCTGATAAGAAACAGAGCTACCACTCATTAGTGAATGGTCTCATTAGCTCATTCAGAGCTAGAGATGGTCACAGCACATGGCATTGCAATCCCTTATCAGCCCCACAGACACATGTATGGGTTTGTAGCATGATGTAGCCGTATATAAATGTTAAACAGCACTGATCATACATGCCTAGGCCATGGGTGGTAGACGGATATTAGGTTCTTGCCCCCAGAATTATCCAGCTCTGTTACAGGGACTGCACCTGTAAAGAGGCGTAAACTCACATTCAAGTCGATATGTGTGAACGCTCTTTTATCTGCGTTAACCTGTCAGATCTTGGGCATTGTTTTAAAGTATTAACCTTGTAACATTTTGCCAAGCAGCTTATCCATTTCAAATGCTGGCTTTGGACTTCATAACAAGCTACCCTAACATCATGACCACCATCATCATCATCCTGTACATAACAATTTTGTCTGAGCCATAAATTGAGGAAGTAATGATAACATTTTAGCTTTACAAGATACTGTCAACTCTTCACATCCAAAGTTGTTCACAATGTTTTACCAACGGGTAATGAGGAGATGGATTGTTTAACTAACTACCAATTAACAACATACATCTGTCAGATCATTGAATGGTTTGACATCTTAGAGGAATGTGATGTGAAGTAATATTGTGGCACCTCTTAATTATTACACCCATTGTGATCTTTTAAATACATTCTTTATAACTTTATAACCAGCCCCAAACAAACATGTTGGGGGTTATTTAATAGTCCTCTGGCTGCAAACACAGTTAAAAATCTGGTGCAGCTTTTTTGCCGCGGTTTTGGTTTTGACGTTTGGAAGACTTTGATAAATGACCCCTATATATTCACCAAAGAAAAGTAATCCCTGGCACTGGTTTTGTCCTCGTTCTGCCACCGTTCAGTCCCCATTGCGTATTGTATATTCCACAGAACTTGTCATTATGTTTTTTGACGATAGTGGTTTGGGTCTTAAATTGATAAGTTATTGAACTTGTCTCAAATTATGAAGCAACTGTTAGAAACATAGAGCATTGATTCCCTGAATAGAGCATGGTTCCCTGAATGATTTGGGTTATTGAACATGTAATGTGTTGTTAAGTACGATTGAAACGTTAAAATACCATCACAAGATGGTGTAAAATCTGATGTCTCTGTTATCTGTAATATACCCCAACATGGAAGTCATTCAATTAGTAAGTGAAATGTAAAACACTCTGATAACTGCTCACACAAGATCTGTTTACAACATGAGTACATCCTCAGTAGGTCCCTGCTGAAACAGACCCAAGTCAGATAAAATAAAGCATACAGCAGGTCTATTTCATAATAAAATGCTGATTTCTTAGTGTGACTGACATGACGTTATGTCAGATTGTATAATGCTGGGGGCATCATGAATTGCATTTTTAAAGGAGTGATCCACCCTAACTAAACTCTGTTTTTTTCTTACAGAATTGGAGCGGGTGTCCTCCAGAGCTGAACGGCACTATTTTCAGCTCCGAGGACAAACCCGGTCCCCATGATACTTACTGGTGTGTGTTACTTCCTGGTTCTTAAATGGGATTTAAATGGTCATCCAAATGGAAGCCACAACAGGTCATGTTGCAGCTTCCTCTTGGCCTGAGATTTGGCAGCCATTTTGTTTCCACTGAGGGAGAATTAATTCCCATAACTTCCCTGATAAGTATCTCGGGAACCGGGGAGTACCCAGAGCTGAAAATAGTGTGTTTGGCTCAGGGGGACGCCAGGCTCTCACCCTATAAAAAACATGGGGGATTTAAAAAAAAAAAAAACTAGGAGGAACAATTTCTTTAATACGAACTTCGTGCTCACTTATTTTGAAATTAATATACTCGGTGACCACTGATATTGTTTTAAAAGCAGCATTTAAGTTTTCTTTTTTTTCAGTTTCTAATTACGATTAAATAATTAGATAAGTGTAGATAAACAAGTAACTCTTTTTGCTGTAATGGTCACATTGTGTAAATATGGATTTAGAAAATGTACCTATAATTTGCATTTGTTAGTGAATATATCTTAGCTTTTTCCATCACATGGTGCCTGCAATGTCTCCTTCCAGTCTTTATTTCAATGAAAGTGACCATCAGACTGAAACAATGGCTTCCTGTTACAGTGCGTTCCCTATAAGTGAAACGTCAGTGGGATAAGCCGTTATTAGGTAAGGCAATGGGTAATTACTGAGGCATACCGGGCTGACTTTTTGTCTTAAAACTCCAAAGAAAACATTTTACTGGTTTTAAAACAATACTGATGTCAAAATGCTGACAATTTGTAATGGAAAGTAGATGGTTTCAAATTTAAGGGCATAGATATGCAATGCTGCTTTCAGAAATAACAGTAACAATATTATAATAATAATATATTCTATATATATATAAATATATATATATAAGTCATATTTTTACGTTGAACAAAGTCTAGGACAAACTATTATGTTTTATTATGTTCCAGAAAGGGGCTATTTCAGTCGTAAAGGATTATTGTCTAACGCTATACCGATGTGAAGATGAGACTGAAAGGTTGTATATAGAGTTGAGTCAATTGATCAAAGCTGTGCTAAATTATATTTTTCTTCCATAAAAAAAATATATATATATATATATATACAGTATATACATAGTATATATATATATATATATATATATATATATATATATATATATATATATATATATATATATATATATATATATATATATATATATATATATATATATATATATATATATATATATATATATATATATATATATATATAGATGTATGGTGACCAGGAGATCCTGATGACCAAGAAAGACAGCACACCGCACAGATGATATCCAAAAAAGTGTATTGTGAAACACAGGGCCGCCAACGTTTCGGTCCTCGTAACGGGACCTTCCTCAGGGCACTGCCCTGAGGAAGGTCCCGTTACGAGGACCGAAACGTTGGCGGCCCTGTGTTTCACAATACACTTTTTTGGATATCATCTGTGCGGTGTGCTGTCTTTCTTGGTCATCAGGATCTCCTGGTCACCATACATCTATACAGCATATGGGACAAGCATCTGCCTTCTTAACCAAACCGTGAGTGCAAATCTCCATACCATGACTATATATATATATATATATATATATATATATATATATATCTTACCTTCAAATACTATCTGGGCAAGCTACCCGCCTATCTGAACAAGCTCCTCACCCCTATCACATGCAGCACTTATCTGAGATCTGACTCCAAAAGACTGTTAATGGTCTCAAGGTTCAGCAAAGTATCCAGCCGCTCCTCCTCTTACCATGCACCCCAAAACTGGAACATTCTACCGGAGACTCTCACTGCCACCACCAGTTTAAGTTCTTTCAAAACTAAAGCTGTCTCACATTTTAATCTGGTCTGTAACTGTTACATACACGTATAATATATATTATCTCTATTTGGAGATAATATATTATCTCTATTTGGAGATTAATAGGATTTGGAGCCATGTTTAATACACAGTGCTATGTCGTAGTCCACCTTTCAAGCACCAGAAGATACCGCTAGGCATCTTATGGCATAGCACTGCTTAGCAAATAAGGGCCCTTATGGTTTGATAAATGTGGTGCAATATAGTTGTACACCTTTTGCAACCGGGAAATATTGACAAATGACCTTCAAAGTATTTATTGTCTTTGTAAAGTACTGCATTATATAATAAAAATATATCCCTCTGTGTTGATAATTATTGCTGATTGTCTGTGTTGATGAGTGAATACATTCTGCAGAATGTGCGTGCGTGGTCTCTATAGCTACATGTTGGTATTTGTTGCCGCTGTGTTTGTATTGTTATTATCTGTCAAGCAAATGAGGGCCACCATTAGATCAAGACTGCTTCTTCTAACACAGATCGAATAACCATAAAATAATAACCGCAATCATTATTTATTTTATGTCTCCAACTTTGGGGCTTCTCACGGCTTCAAAGAGAGATTTACACCGTCATACAAAATTATATACAGCAAGGGTAGCCAACTCCTGGTCTCAAGAGCTACCAGCAGGTCAAGTACCTGTATTCAGGATATACCAACTTCAGCACAGCTGGGTCAGTCTTTGACTGAGCCACTGATTGTGCCACCTTTGCTGAAGCAGGGATATCCTGAAAACCTGACCTGTTGTTAGCTCTTGAGGACTGGAGTTGAGCACCCCCTGGTATCACACATCCCATTATAACATGCACCCTGTGACTATAAATGTCGCCAGCTTTATGGTTTGCTCTGGTACAAGACGTGGGGAAATGTGGTGATATTCCCTTGAATACTAGGAACACGGTGACATTCTGAGAATGGAATGTCATGTTATATCACATCTGTACCTCTAGAAATACTCCCTGCATAGCAAACGGGCTTGGAAAGAGCAAAACGTGGATACACTGGTGCAATGAGACACGTGGTAACAATAATTATCTCTGGTGTTTTCTTTCAAATTTGCCTCGAAAAATACATCGACGGCACTATAGGCATGGCCTTAGTTAGAACTAAAAAACGCTTAGGTTCATTCTCAGAGCTGTATCTCCTTTCTTTACTAAAAACGGGACTTAGGTTTCCTAAAAGCCCTCGCAACCTCATACATGGTCAGAGAGTCCCCCCAGAACCTTTATACTGGTTCTGGGGATCTGGACATATACTGGGGGACCTTCGCTAACTTAGGGACCCCTGACTGTACCCGGGATACACATATCCCTATGCCCCCATTTACCTTTCTGGTCTGTGCTGAAACTCATCTTATACTATATTAGTGAAAGCACTGTATGTTTGCCTGCCTGGATGTCCGGTGTCCCTAGGGGAAATCTCATTGGTCCCTTGGGTCGCCCGCCCCCGCACACCTCTCATTGGCCTGAGGCGGAGTGACGGCCCACACACACACACACACACACACACACACAACACAGCAGCTCTATACACACACACACACACACACACACAACACAGCAGCTCTATACACACACACACACACACACACACACACACACACACACACACACACACACACACACACACACACACACACACACACACACAACACAGCAGCTCTACACACACACACACAACACAGCAGCTCTATACACACACACACACAACACAGCAGCTCTATACACACACACACACACACACACACACACACACACACAACACAGCAGCTCTATATACACACACACACACAACACAGCAGCTCTATACACACACACACACACACAACACAGCAGCTCTATACACACACACACACACACACACACACAACACAGCAGCTCTATACACACACACACACACACACAACACAGCAGCTCTACACACACACACACACACAACACAGCAGCTCTATACACACACACACACACACAACACAGCAGCTCTATACACACACACACACACACACACACACACACACACACACACACACAGCAGCTCTATACACACACACACACACAACACAGCAGCTCTATACACACACACACACACACACACACACAACACAGCAGCTCTATACACACACACACACACCCTCTGTCCGCCCCCCTCCCCCCCCCTCACGTGCGCCGTCCTGCACTGGCTCCGGACGGGAAGCGCGGCCCTCCTACCCCAGCCGCTCCCTTACCTCCCCGGCGCTACCACCCGCTCAGGTAAGTCACTGTGCGTCCCACCTCAGCCTCAGGCCCACTGCGCGTCCCGCCTCAGCCTCAGGCCCACTGCGCATGCCGCCTCAGCCTCAGGCCCACTGCGCGTCCCGCCTCAGCCTCAGGCCCACACACACAGGGCGCTTCCTTCCGCCGCTCAGCCAGACGCCACATCGAGCGGGCGCCAGGGGGGGAGCACGAGTCTTAGGCCCACACAGGGCACTTCCTGCAGCCGCCTGCACGCCTCACTCAGCAGGACGGCACATCGGGGGACCAAGCGGGCGCCGGGGGGGGGGGGGAGCGCGAGTCACAGGGAACGGGGGGGGGGGGGAGTCACGGGGAACGGGGGGGGGAGTCACGGGGAACGGGGGGGGCCACCAGCCGAACCAGCAGGGGGACGGACGCACGGAGGAGGGGGGGGAAATGCCCATACATAAATTATGACAATACATATGCCCACTGCTCTCCACCCCCCCCCACTCCCCTTTCCCCCCCCCCACTCCCCTTTCCCCCCCCCCACTCCCCTTTCCCCCCCCACTCCCCTTTCTCCCCCCCCCCGCTCCCCTTTCTCCCCCCGCTCCCCTTTCTCCCCCCCCGCTCCCCTTTCTCCCCCCCGCTCCCCTTTCTCCCCCCCCCGCTCCCCTTTCTCCCCCCCCGCTCCCCTTTCTCCCCCCCCGCTCCCCTTTCTCCCCCCCCGCTCCCCTTTCTCCCCCCCCGCTCCCCTTTCCCCCCCCCCCGCTCCCCTTTCTACCCCCCCCCCGCTCCCCTTTCTCCCCCCCCCGCTCCCCTTTCTCCTCCCCCCCGCTCCCCTTTCTCCTCCCCCCCCTTTCTCCCCGCTCCCCTTTCTCCCCCCCGCTCCCCTTTCTCCCCCCCCCCCGCTCCCCTTTCTCCCCCCCCCCGCTCCCCTTTCTCCCTCCACCCGGCTCCCCTTTCTCCCCCCCCGCTCCCCTTTCTCCCCCCCCCCGCTCCCCTTTCTCCCCCCCCCCGCTCCCCTTTCTCCCCCCCCGCTCCCCTTTCTCCCCCCCCCGCTCCCCTTTCTCCCCCCCCGCTCCCCTTTCTCCCCCCCCCGCTCCCCTTTCTCCCCCCCCCCCGCTCCCCTTTCTCCCCCCCCCCGCTCCCCTTTCTCCCCCCCCCCGCTCCCCTTTCTCCCCCCCCCGCTCCCCTTTCTCCCCCCCCCCGCTCCCCTTTCTCCCCCCCCCCCGCTCCCCTTTCTCCCCCACCCCCGCTCCCCTTTCTCCCCCCCCGAAACCTTTACAACAAATACTCACCTATTGTTCCACGAGTTATAAATAACACTACCTATTACGCATTTACATCCCGGGCAACGCCGGGTCTCTCAGCTAGTAGCCTCTAAATCTCCACTGGTTAGCACTCCTGGAAAGGTAAAACACACAAATTCTTTATTGTCATACAATCATATGCATTTCATGGACAACAGACAGGTTCAAGAGCTAACACTCTAAAATCCCAAATATGGCTCAGAGGTAACCAGCCGGGCTTAATACCTTTATTGGTGGCCTGTTACCCCCTCACCGTCACACCTGGCCTTCTTGCAGCAAAGGGATTAACAAGCTTCAATCAATTCTTTTTTTTGTATTTTTTGTTGGATCAATTGGTTCGGGGTGTAGGTGTGCCTCGATATTCTCAAGATAAGTGCAGTGAGCGAGATTTAGTCTTGCACTTTTTATAACTTTGCACATTACAATTTAATTTCTTTTTATTTTCAATTGTCAGCAGCATAAATTACAAAAATTTCAAGCATTAAAAAAATATTGTGCATTTAAAGTGGCATATGTGTGCAAAAACAGATATGATTTGGTAACATGCTGTCAATGAAAAAAGGATACACTTCTGCAGAATGTGCGTGGTCTCTATAGCTACATGTTGGTATTTGTTGCCGCTGTGTTTGTATTGTTATTATCTGTCAAGCAAATGAGGGCCACCATTAGATCAAGACTGCTTCTTCTAACACAGATCGAATAACCATAAAATAATAACCGCAATCATTATTTATTTTATGTCTCCAACTTTGGGGCTTCTCACGGCTTCAAAGAGAGATTTACACCGTCATACAAAATTATATACAGCAAGGGTAGCCAACTCCTGGTCTCAAGAGCTACCAGCAGGTCAAGTCCTGTATTCAGGATATTCCAGCTTCAGCACAGCTGGGTCAGTCTTTGACTGAGCCACTGATTGAGCCACCTGTGCTGAAGCAGGGATATCCTGAAAACCTGACCTGTTGTTAGCTCTTGAGGACTGAGTTGAGCACCTCTGGTATCACACATCCCATTATAACATGCACCCTGTGACTATAAATGTCGCCAGCTTTATGGTTTGCTCTGGTACAAGACGAGGGGAAATGTGGTGATATTCCCTTGAATACTAGGAACACGGTGATATTCTGAGAATGGAATGTCATGTTATATCACATCTGTACCTCTAGAAATACTCCCTGCATAGCAAACGGGCTTGGAAAGAGCAAAACGTGGATACACTGGTGCAATGAGACACGTGGTAACAATAATTATCTCTGGTGTTTTCTTTCAAATTTGCCTGGAAAAATACATCTACGGCACTATAGGCATGGCCTTAGTTAGAACTAAAAAACGCTTAGGTTCATTCTCAGAGCTGTATCTCCTTTCTTTACTAAAAACGGGACTTAGGTTTCCTAAAAGCCCTCGCAACCTCATACATGGTCAGAGAGTCCCCCAGAACCTTTATACTGGTTCTGGGGATCTGGACATATACTGGGGGACCCTCACTAACTTAGGGACCCCTGACTGTACCCGGGATACACATATCCCTATGCCCCCATTTACCTTTCTGGTCTGTGCTGAAACTCATAGCCTCTAAATCTCCACTGGTTAGCACTCCTGGAAAGGTAAAACACACACATTCTTTATTGTCATACAATCATATGCATTTCATGGACAACAGACAGGTTCAAGAGCTGACACTCTAAAATCCCAAATATGGCTCAGAGGTAACCAGCCGGGCTTAATACCTTTATTGGTGACCTGGTTAACCCCCTCACCGTCACACCTGGCCTTCTTGCAGCAAAGGGATTAACAAGCTTCAATCAATTCTTTTTTTTGTATTTTTTTGTTGGATCAATTGGTTCGGGGTGTAGGTGTGCCTCGATATTCTCAAGATAAGTGCCGTGAGCGAGATTTAGGCTTGCACTTTTTATAACTTTGCACATTACAATTTAATTTCTTTTTATTTTCAATTGTCAGCAGCATAAATTACAAAAATTTCAAGTATTCAAAAAATATTATGCATTTAAAGTGGCATATGTGTGCAAAAGCAGATATGATTTGGTAACATGCTGTCAATGAAAAAAGGATACATAATATCTTTCATAAAAGTAGCAAATGGTGTTGGAATCATGATCCTAAAGGTGGGAGCAGCTGACACCATGAAGAGACATCGACAATAAGGTGTGTGAGAGGCCATCTTGCATGGGACTTTTATCAACTGTTTTAGTGCTAGGAAAAGGCTGCAACAAAGGCTCTACCTGCAGAGCAGAGGTTACATAGTTACATAGTTACATAGTTACATAGTAGATGAGGTTGAAAAAAGACATACGTCCATCAAGTTCAACCTATGCTAAATTTAGACAACAGATACTTTATCCTATATCTATACTTACTTATTGATCCAGAGGAAGGCAAACAAAAAACCCCATTAAGGGGAAAAATTAATTCCTTCCTGACTCCAAGAATTGGCAATCGGATGAATCCCTGGATCAACATCCTTCCCATGTATACTTATTTGGTATATCCCTGTATACCTTTCCCATCTAAAAAGATGTCCAACCTTTTTTTGAACAAATCTATTGTATCTGCCATCACAGTCTCCATGGGTAATGAATTCCACATTTTAACTGCCCTTGCTGTAAAGAACCCTTTCCTTTGTTGCTGGTGAAATCTCCTTTCCTCCAACCTTAAGGTATGGCCCTGAGTCCTTTGTACTGCCCGTGGGATGAATAGTTCTTTTGAAAGCTCCTTGTATTGTCCCAGGTTACTTTGAAGACACTGATTTATCAGCATAAAAGGAAATGATTAGTTTGATGCATTTCACCATTTTGTACTTGCATAGGCATCAAGGGTAAGAGAAGTGTTTTCTACATCAGGCAAGAGCTAAAAATATAGATTATATCAGTAGTAATGAAATCCAACCCCATTGTAAGTGGAACATTTCTGTAATTAACATCTCGTGAAATATTGTGGGTTACTTAATGCTATCGGGAAAAGCTGAATTGCTCCATCCAGTGGTGTGATACAGCATGACACTGATATAAAGTTGCCTCCTGCAGCACAGGGTGCACTGCTTGCCGAGGTTCCTTCTTGCAATGTGAATACGGACGTCCCCGCTCACGCAGCGCGCGCGCTCGTGCACGTACGCTCTCCCAAGCTCGGCGTTTGGGGAGACAAAAAAATTGAGATTGAAGCGCGCTCAGCAGAGGTAAGTGCACACAGAACACAGCCACTCATACACACACTGCCACACACACACACACATAGCCCCGATCCATGCCCTCCGCCCTCGCTTACAAATTTAGACAGGACACCCTGCGCTCATGCTTTGAGAGCTGGTGACATCACCAACTCGCAAGCATGAGCGCGGTCAGCGCCAGCGGGAACGCAGCCTTCAAGTTGTCTTTGCCGGAAAGGCCAGCAACGTAGTGTAAAAGAAATGTGTGGCCAGCCGTGTGACAGTAAAGGGCTCGGTAAGGTGGGGAGGTCTATCCATCCATACAAAACCACTTCCAAAAAAGAAACCGGTTAATCGGATACTTGCATTGAACAAGCTGAGGGTATCACACTGAGGCCAAACATACCTGGGAGTCCATCACTTTTCTATTTCTTCCCCTCTCCTACTAGATTGCAAGCTCCTCTGACCACCTTACTGACGACATGGCAGCTCTGACTGACTGATTTCCCCGTAGTCTCGCTGACCTGGGCTCAGCGTCGCTGGTCTGTACCATCAGTAGTCACATAATGTAAGGGAGTCCCATTGATAAAAATCAGTATTTGTTTCTTTTAAAATACCATATTGGTTCAGAACCCCCAAATCTCTTTGACGGGTGACATCTCGGATGTTGTTAGTGCAAAATGTAACCCCTGTATTGCATTTAAACAGCTATATTAAATATCAGGTGGTAAACATTCACCAAAAAAAAAAAACAAGAAAAACAGCTAATTTAAATACAATTTAAAAAAATAAGGGAACTTCTAAAATCTTCACTTCGCAGTCACACTGGAGTATTTCTGGAAACAAATCAATACGAAATGGCAAGCGGTGCATTAAAATCTTCATTTGTGCGCACATTTCATCGTTCCGCTGCATAATAAAGGCAGCTGATTATAAAAAGATAACCACACGAATATACAGGTCCTAAAGTAAAAATAAAAGTAAGTGAATAATGTTTCTCAAACAAAACCTAAAATGTTTTGGCTAGAAAAAGGAACAGAGAAAGTACTTGCAGTAGTTTGAATCTGCTTGGAAGTAAAATTTGAATAGCCATTAAAGGAAAGGAAACACTTCCCATTTCATCTGGCATGTCCACCTAACTACTAAACTGCCTGATCTTTATCGCAGGGGCACAGCCAGAGGTTTGGTTGGTGGTGCAACAGTAATGGTGCACTGTGGGAAGGTACAGACGCTGCAGAGGTGGCCTGGCGTTACACCAATACAGTCAGATTATAATCCGTGTATATCCTGACCGCACTATGCAATAACACAGGGTATAACCTGACCACACAATGCACTAACACAAGGTATAACCTGACCGCACAATGCACTAACACAAGGTATAACCTGACCACACAATGCACTAACACAAGGTGTAACCTGACTGCACTATGCAATAACACAGGGTATAACCTGACTGCACTATGCACTAACACAAGGTATAACCTGACCACACAATGCACTAACACAAGGTATAACCTGACCACACAATGTACTAACACAAGGTATAACCTGACTGCACTATGCAATAACACAGGGTATAACCTGACCACACAATGCACTAACACAGGGTATAACCTGACCACACTATGCAATAACACAGGGTGTAACCTGACCGCACTATGCAATAACACAGGGTATAACCTGACTGCACTATGCAATAACACAGGGTATAACCTGACCGCACAATGCAATAACACAGGGTATAACCTGACCGCACAATGCACTAACACAGGGTATAACCTGACCACACAATGCACTAACACAAGGTATAACCTGACCACACTATGCAATAACACAGGGTATAACCTGACCACACTATGCAATAACACAGGGTATAACCTGACCGCACTATGCACTAACACAGGGTATAACCTGACCGCACTATGCAATAACACAGGGTATAACCTGACTGCACTATGCAATAACACAGGGTATAACCTGACTGCACTATGCAATAACACAGGGTATAACCTGACTGCACTATGCAATAACACAGGGTGTAACCTGACCGAACTATGCACTAACACAAGGTATAACCTGACCACACAATGCACTAACACAAGATATAACCTGACCACACAATGCACTAACACAGGGTATAACCTGACCGCACTATGCAATAACACAGGATATAACCTGACTGCACTATGCAATAACACAGGGTATAACCTGTCCGCACTATGCACTAACACAGGGTATAACCTGACCGCACTATGCAATAACACAGGGTATAACCTGACCGCACTATGCAATAACACAGGGTATAACCTGACCGCACTATGCAATAACACAGGGTATAACCTGACCGCACTATGCAATAACACAGGGTATAACCTGACCACACTATGCAATAACACAGGGTATAACCTGACCGCACTATGCAATAACACAGAGTATAACCCGACTGCACTATGCAATAACGCAGGGTATAACCTGACTGCACTATGCAATAACACAGGGTATAACCTGACCGCACAATGCACTAACACAGGGTGTAACCTGACCGTACTATGCACTAACACAGGGTATAACCTGACCGCACTATGCAATAACACAGGGTATAACCTGACCGCACTATGCAATAACACAGGGTATAACCTGACCGCACTATGCAATAACACAGGGTATAACCTGACCGCACTATGCAATAACACAGGGTATAACCTGACCACACAAAGCACTAACACAAGGTATAACCTGACCGCACAATGCAATAACACAGGGTATAACCTGACTGCACTATGCAATAACACAGGGTATAACCTGACCGCACTATGCAATAACACAGGGTATAACCTGACCGCACTATGCAATAACACAGGATATAACCTGACCGCACAATGCAATAACACAGGGTATAACCTGACCGCACTATGCAATAACACAGGGTATAACCTGACCACACAATGCACTAACACAGGGTATAACCTGACCACACTATGCAATAACACAGGGTATAACCTGACCGCACTATGCAATAACACAGGGTATAACCTGAACGCACAATGCAATAACACAGGGTATAACCTGACCACACAATGCACTAACACAAGGTATAACCTGACCACACTATGCAATAACACAGGGTATAACCTGACCGCACTATGCAATTACACAGGGTATAACCTGACCGCACTATGCACTAACACAGGGTATAACCTGACCGCACTATGCAATAACACAGGGTATAACCTGACTGCACTGTGCAATAACACAGGGTATAAACTGACCACACAATGCACTAACACAGGGTATAACCTGACCACACTATGCAATAACACAGGGTATAACCTGACCACACTATGCAATAACACAGGGTATATCCTGACTGCACTATGCAATAACACAGGGTATAACCTGACTGCACTTTGCAATAACACAGGGTATATCCTGATTGCACTATGCAATAACACAGGGTATATCCTGACTGCACTATGCAATAACACAGGGTATAACCTGACCGCACTATGCAATAACACAGGGTGTAACCTGACTGCACTATGCAATAACACAGGGTATAACCTGACCGCACTATGCAATAACACAGGGTATAACCTGACCACACTATGCAATAACACAGGGTATATCCTGACTACACTATGCAATAACACAGGGTATAACCTGACTGCACTTTGCAATAACACAGGGTATATCCTGATTGCACTATGCAATAACACAGGGTATATCCTGACTGCACTATGCAATAACACAGGGTATAACCTGACTGCACTATGCAATAACACAGGGTATAACCTGACTGCACTGTGCAATAACACAGGGTATAACCTGACCGCACTGTGCAATAACACAGGGTATAACCTGACTGCACTGTGCAATAACACAGGGTGTAACCTGACCACACTATGCAATAACACAGGGAATAACCTGACTGCACTATGCAATAACACAGGGTATAACCTGACCGCACAATGCAATAACACAGGGTATAACCTGACCGCACAATGCACTAACACAGGGTATAACCTGACCACACAATGCACTAACACAAGGTATAACCTGACCACACTATGCAATAACACAGGGTATAACCTGACCACACTATGCAATAACACAGGGTATAACCTGACCGCACTATGCACTAACACAGGGTATAACCTGACCGCACTATGCAATAACACAGGGTATAACCTGACTGCACTATGCAATAACACAGGGTATAACCTGACTGCACTATGCAATAACACAGGGTGTAACCTGACCGTACTATGCACTAACACAGGGAATAACCTGACCGCACTATGCAATAACACAGGGTATAACCTGACCGCACAATGCACTAACACAAGGTATAACCTGACCACACAATGCACTAACACAAGGTATAACCTGACCACACAATGCACTAACACAAGGTATAACCTGACTGCACTATGCAATAACACAGGGTATAACCTGACTGCACTATGCAATAACACAGGGTATAACCTGACTGCACTATGCACTAACACAAGGTATAACCTGACCACACAATGCACTAACACAAGGTATAACCTGACCACACAATGCACTAACACAAGGTATAACCTGACTGCACTATGCAATAACACAGGGTGTAACCTGACTGCACTATGCACGAACACAGGGTGTAACCTGACCGCATAATGCACTAACACAGGGTGTAACCTGACTGCACTATGCAATAACACAGGGTATAACCTGACCGCACTATGCAATAACACAGGGTATAACCTGACTGCACTATGCAATAACACAGGGTATATCCTGACTGCACTATGCAATAACACATGGTATAACTTGACTGCACTATGCAATAACACAGGGTATAACTTAACTGCACTATGCACTAACACAAGGTATAACCTGACCGCACAATGCACTAACACAGGGTGTAACCTGACTGCACTATGCAATAACACAGGGTATAACTTGACTGCACTATGCAATAACACAAGGTATAACCTGACCGCACAATGCACTAACACAGGGTGTAACCTGACCGCACTATGCAATAACACAGGGTATAACCTGACTGCACTATGCAATAAAACAGGGTATATCCTGACTGCACTATGCAATAACACAGGGTATAACCTGACTGCACTATGCAATAACACAGGGTATATCCTGATTGCACTATGCAATAACACAGGGTATATCCTGACTGCACTATGCAATAACACAGGGTATAACCTGACTGCACTATGCAATAACACAGGGTATAACCTGACTGCACTGTGCAATAACACAGGGTATAACCTGACCGCACTATGCAATAACACAGGGTATAACCTGACTGTACTGTGCAATAACACAGGGTGTAACCTGACCGCACTATGCAATAACACAGGGAATAACCTGACCGCACTATGCAATAACACAGGGTATAACCTGACCGCACTATGCAATAACACAGGGAATAACCTGACCGCACTATGCAATAACACAGGGTGTAACCTGACTGCACTATGCAATAACACAGGGTATAACCTGACCGCACAATGCAATAACACAGGGTATAACCTGACCGCACTATGCAATAACACAGGGAATAACCTGACCGCACTATGCAATAACACAGGGTGTAACCTGACTGCACTATGCAATAACACAGGGTATAACCTGACCGCACAATGCAATAACACAGGGTATAACCTGACTGCACTATGCAATAACACAGGGTATAACCTGACCGCACTATGCAATAACACAGGGTATAACCTGACCGCACTATGCAATAACACAGGATATAACCTGACCGCACAATGCAATAACACAGGGTATAACCTGACCGCACTATGCAATAACACAGGGTATAACCTGACCACACAATGCACTAACACAGGGTATAACCTGACCACACTATGCAATAACACAGGGTATAACCTGACCGCACTATGCAATAACACAGGGTATAACCTGAACGCACAATGCAATAACACAGGGTATAACCTGACCACACAATGCACTAACACAAGGTATAACCTGACCACACTATGCAATAACACAGGGTATAACCTGACCGCACTATGCAATTACACAGGGTATAACCTGACCGCACTATGCACTAACACAGGGTATAACCTGACCGCACTATGCAATAACACAGGGTATAACCTGACTGCACTGTGCAATAACACAGGGTATAAACTGACCACACAATGCACTAACACAGGGTATAACCTGACCACACTATGCAATAACACAGGGTATAACCTGACCACACTATGCAATAACACAGGGTATATCCTGACTGCACTATGCAATAACACAGGGTATAACCTGACTGCACTTTGCAATAACACAGGGTATATCTTGATTGCACTATGCAATAACACAGGGTATATCCTGACTGCACTATGCAATAACACAGGGTATAACCTGACCGCACTATGCAATAACACAGGGTGTAACCTGACTGCACTATGCAATAACACAGGGTATAACCTGACCGCACTATGCAATAACACAGGGTATAACCTGACCACACTATGCAATAACACAGGGTATATCCTGACTACACTATGCAATAACACAGGGTATAACCTGACTGCACTTTGCAATAACACAGGGTATATCCTGATTGCACTATGCAATAACACAGGGTATATCCTGATTGCACTATGCAATAACACAGGGTATAACCTGACTGCACTATGCAATAACACAGGGTATAACCTGACTGCACTGTGCAATAACACAGGGTATAACCTGACCGCACTGTGCAATAACACAGGGTATAACCTGACTGCACTGTGCAATAACACAGGGTGTAACCTGACCGCACTATGCAATAACACAGGGAATAACCTGACCGCACTATGCAATAACACAGGGTATAACCTGACCGCACTATGCAATAACACAGGGAATAACCTGACCGCACTATGCAATAACACAGGGTGTAACCTGACTGCACTATGCAATAACACAGGGTATAACCTGACCGCACAATGCAATAACACAGGGTATAACCTGACCGCACTATGCAATAACACAGGGAATAACCTGACCGCACTATGCAATAACACAGGGTGTAACCTGACTGCACTATGCAATAACACAGGGTATAACCTGACCGCACAATGCAATAACACAGGGTATAACCTGACTGCACTATGCAATAACACAGGGTATAACCTGACCGCACTATGCAATAACACAGGGTATAACCTGACCGCACTATGCAATAACACAGGGTATAACCAGACTGCACAATGCAATAACACAGGGTATAACCTGACCGCACAATGCACTAACACAGGGTATAACCTGACCACACAATGCACTAACACAAGGTATAACCTGACCACACTATGCAATAACACAGGGTATAACCTGACTGCACTATGCAATAACACAGGTTATAACCTGACCGCACTATGCACTAACACAGGGTATAACCTGACCGCACTATGCAATAACACAGGGTATAACCTGACTGCACTATGCAATAACACAGGGTATAACCTGACTGCACTATGCAATAACACAGGGTATAACCTGACTGCACTATGCAATAACACAGGGTATAACCTGACCGCACTATGCAATAACACAGGGTATAACCTGACCGCACTATGCAATAACACAGGGTATAAACTGACCACACAATGCACTAACACAGGGTATAACCTGACCACACTATGCAATAACACAGGGTATAACCTGACCACACTATGCAATAACACAGGGTATATCCTGACTGCACTATGCAATAACACAGGGTATAACCTGACTGCACTTTGCAATAACACAGGGTATATCCTGATTGCACTATGCAATAACACAGGGTATATCCTGACTGCACTATGCAATAACACAGGGTATAACCTGACTGCACTATGCAATAACACAGGGTATAACCTGACTGCACTGTGCAATAACACAGGGTATAACCGGACCGCACTATGCAATAACACAGGGTATAACCTGACTGCACTGTGCAATAACACAGGGTGTAACCTGACTGCACTATGCAATAACACAGGGAATAACCTGACCGACTATGCAATAACACAGGGTATAACCTGACCGCACTATGCAATAACACAGGGAATAACCTGACCGCACTATGCAATAACACAGGGTGTAACCTGACCGCACTATGCAATAACACAGGGTATAACCTGACCGCACAATGCAATAACACAGGGTATAACCTGACCGCACTATGCAATAACACAGGGAATAACCTGACCGCACTATGCAATAACACAGGGTGTAACCTGACTGCACTATGCAATAACACAGGGTATAACCTGACCGCACAATGCAATAACACAGGGTATAACCTGACTGCACTATGCAATAACACAGGGTATAACCTGACCGCACTATGCAATAACACAGGGTATAACCTGACCGCACTATGCAATAACACAGGGTATAACCAGACTGCACAATGCAATAACACAGGGTATAACCTGACCGCACAATGCACTAACACAGGGTATAACCTGACCACACAATGCACTAACACAAGGTATAACCTGACCACACTATGCAATAACACAGGGTATAACCTGACTGCACTATGCAATAACACAGGTTATAACCTGACCGCACTATGCACTAACACAGGGTATAACCTGACCGCACTATGCAATAACACAGGGTATAACCTGACTGCACTATGCAATAACACAGGGTATAACCTGACTGCACTATGCAATAACACAGGGTATAACCTGACTGCACTATGCAATAACACAGGGTATAACCTGACCGCACTATGCAATAACACAGGGTATAACCTGACCGCACTATGCAATAACACAGGGTATAACCTGACCGCACTATGCAATAACACAGGGTATAAACTGACCACACAATGCACTAACACAGGGTATAACCTGACCACACTATGCAATAACACAGGGTATAACCTGACCACACTATGCAATAACACAGGGTATATCCTGACTGCACTATGCAATAACACAGGGTATAACCTGACTGCACTTTGCAATAACACAGGGTATATCCTGATTGCACTATGCAATAACACAGGGTATATCCTGACTGCACTATGCAATAACACAGGGTATAACCTGACTGCACTATGCAATAACACAGGGTATAACCTGACTGCACTGTGCAATAACACAGGGTATAACCTGACCGCACTATGCAATAACACAGGGTATAACCTGACTGCACTGTGCAATAACACAGGGTGTAACCTGACTGCACTATGCAATAACACAGGGAATAACCTGACCGCACTATGCAATAACACAGGGTATAACCTGACCGCACTATGCAATAACACAGGGAATAACCTGACCGCACTATGCAATAACACAGGGTGTAACCTGACTGCACTATGCAATAACACAGGGTATAACCTGACCGCACAATGCAATAACACAGGGTATAACCTGACCGCACTATGCAATAACACAGGGAATAACCTGACTGCACTATGCAATAACACAGGGTGTAACCTGACTGCACTATGCAATAACACAGGGTATAACATGACCGCACAATGCAATAACACAGGGTATAACCTGACTGCACTATGCAATAACACAGGGTATAACCTGACCGCACTATGCAATAACACAGGGTATAACCTGACCGCACTATGCAATAACACAGGGTATAACCTGACTGCACAATGCAATAACACAGGGTATAACCTGACCGCACAATGCACTAACACAGGGTATAACCTGACCACACAATGCACTAACACAAGGTATAACCTGACCACACTATGCAATAACACAGGGTATAACCTGACTGCACTATGCAATAACACAGGGTATATCCTGACCGCACTATGCACTAACACAGGGTATAACCTGACCGCACTATGCAATAACACAGGGTATAACCTGACTGCACTATGCAATAACACAGGGTATAACCTGACTGCACTATGCAATAACACAGGGTATAACCTGACTGCACTATGCAATAACACAGGGTATAACCTGACTGCACTATGCAATAACACAGGGTATAACCTGACTGCACTATGCAATAACACAGGGTATAACCTGACCGCACTATGCAATAACACAGGGTATAACCTGACCGCACTATGCAATAACACAGGGTATAACCTGACCGCACTATGCAATAACACAGGGTATAAACTGACTGCACTGTGCAATAACACAGGGTATAAACTGACCACACAATGCACTAACACAGGGTATAACCTGACCACACTATGCAATAACACAGGGTATAACCTGACCGCACTATGCAATAACACAGGGTATAACCTGACCGCACTATGCAATAACACAGGGTATAACCTGACTGCACTATGCAATAACACAGGGTATAAACTGACCGCACTATGCAATAGCACAGGGTATAACCTGACCGCACAATGCACTAACACAGGGTATAACCTTACTGCACTATTCACTAACACAGGGTATAACCTGACCGCACAATGCACTAACACAGGGTATAACCTTACTGCACTATTCACTAACACAGGGTATAACCTGACCGCACTATGCAATAACACAGGGTATAACCTGACTGCACTATGCAATAACACAGGGTATAACCTGACTGCACTGTGCAATAACACAGGGTATATATAACCTGACTGCACTATGCAATAACACAGGGTATAACCTGACTGCACTATGCAATAACACAGGGTATAACCTGACTGCACTATGCAATAACACAGGGTATAACCTGACTGCACTATGCAATAACACAGGGTATAACCTGACCGCACTATGCAATAACACAGGGTATAACCTGACCGCACTGTGCAATAACACAGGGTATAACCTGACTGCACTATGCAATAACACAGGGTATAACCTGACTGCACTATGCAATAACACAGGGTATAACCTGACTGCACTATGCAATTACACAGGGTATAACCTGACCGCACTATGCAATAACACAGGGTATAACCTGACTGCACTATGCAATAACACAGGGTATAACCTGACTGCACTATGCAATAACACAGGGTATAACCTGACTGCACTATGCAATAACACAGGGTATAACCTGACTGCACTATGCAATAACACAGGGTATAACCTGACTGCACTATGCTCTAAGGAGTGGAAGTGACATGGAGAGCAGTGGGTGGCAGTAGGGGGGAGTAGTTGATGGCCTTTGAGTTACCAGTGAAGGGGGGGGAGGGGAGAAGTATGCAGGGAATGATGGTGGGGAGAGTGGGGGATAAGATGTAGTGATGGAGGCATTGGGGGGTGACATGAGAAGGGGGGGGCGCAATACTTAGTTGGGAGCACTGTGCTCTGGGTCTTTTTCCTGCATCCGTGGAGATGGTAGGTAATGGAGGAGGGTGTCCAAACGTGTCGTCCTCCTCATTCTGCCTTCCCGCGTGCTGCGATTCCTGCGGAGCTGCATTCACATGCCGCAGAACACGGGATTTACAGCACGAGGAGAGGAAGGATTTTTAGGTGGGACTTTTTTTATTTTATAGCAACGCTAACTTAGGCTACGGTTATAGTGCCGGCGACGGCTACGTCAGGCTACGTTTGCTGTAAAAATCAAACTGAGATGACTTCCAGCGATCGCGACCAAGCCGTCGCTCCGTGCTTACTATACGGCACGCAATGGCGGCAATGCCTTTGATGCAATGTGTCGCTGGCTCTATAAGCGCAGTCTAAGGCTCTATCCTAGCTATGCCCCTGCTGTATCGCGGTATTGAACTGAAACTCTACAGCCGTTTCTTCTGTGATTAAAGAACAATAATAATAATAACTTTTATTTATATAGTGCTTTTGTCCCAAAGGGACTCAAAGCACATCACAGTTACACAAATGAAAAAAGAAGAAAACAGTTAAGTTTATAATAGATACAATACAGTACAGGATGCGACGGTATTGTGGTTATTAAATGCCGGACAGGTTGGGGTTCATTAATTAAATGCCTGGGTGAACCGGTAGGTCTTGAGTTTTTATAGATCTCCAGAGAGGGGCCTCTCGGACTGCATGAGGCAGAGTGTTACAGAGAGTTGGAGCATCGTGGCTAAAAGCTCAGGCCCCAAAGGAAGTGAAAGAGATTCTGGGAACTGTGAGGAGGCCTTCTTCTGATTACACTCATGCCAGCATTTACAGAGTTATATCTTGTTGTTTTGTCTCAAACTACAGACACAACGTTAAGATTTGTAGCTTAGGCTTCAAGTAATTGTGGACATATCAAGGCCTTGCATATTTAAAAAATAAAATAAAAATGAATAATGGGACTTATTGACAAACTGCAGCTGTACTCAGCATATATTCACCTAATTTGGTAAGATGTATACACATTACATCTACTGCAGAACTAGGAACAAAGCCATAATGCATATAGAGATTTCTAACCAATAATAGATGAGTTAAATGAAACACAGTCATACAGTATGTGATTTTTTTCCAGATTGGATTCTGAAAATCCTCACACACCTGAGGCATCAAAACGTAGGTAAAAATAGCAACGGTGTGAATTATTGCAAATACTTTTACTGTTTTTTGAGCTGAATGTTTACCGTAAAAAGAAAGCGACAGATGTACACTGCTGTATATAGAAATATTCCCAGTGTAGTCTATGCATATGTGTGAAATCCGGTGAGGTGTGTAACATGTGGAATATGAGGAAGAGAGAGGAGAGAAGAGAGAGAAAAAAGAAAAAAATAATTATAAGGGAAAATACTTCACTTGGAATGGGGTGCAGGCAGAAGGTCAGGGGTCACCGACCAGTCCTGGAAATATGGAGAACAAAGAATCCGCAGCACTCAGCAAAGTAATGCAAAAAAAGAATTTAACGATACCACATGGCAAACCATTAAAAAATTGGGGAACGTCTCGGAACCCACACGGTCCTTTCTCAGCTTGAGAAGTAGTAGTAATATAGTGGGACAAGGTGACCAGGGAGCTAACAAAATCTTTTGGGGCTCAAAATAGGCGCGTAAATCGTGTCAGGCGAAATAATAATGCCTTAATAGGAATGTTAGGTCACCAAGCTCCGTAACAGGAGGGAAACGAAGGGAACCAGGGTCAGGGAATGATAGTCCAAGGGGACTTGGCTACACAAATAAAAATACACCCCCCCCCCCATACATATAAAATACACCCCCCCCCCATACATATAAAATACACCCCCCCCATACATATAAAATACACCCTCCTCCCCCCAATACATAAAAAATACACCCCCCCCCAATACATAAAAAATACACCCCCCCATACATATAAAATACACCCCCCCCATACATATAAAATACACCCCCCCCCATACATATAAAATACACCCCCCCATACATATAAAATACACCCCCCCCATACATATAAAATACACCCCCCCCATACATATAAAATACACCCCCCCCCATACATATAAAATACACCCCCCCCATACATATAAAATACACCCCCCCATACATATAAAATACACCCCCCATACATATAAAATACACCCCCCCCATACATATAAAATACACCCCCCCCCCCATACATATAAAATACACCCCCCCCCCCATACATATAAAATACACCCCCCCCATACATATAAAATACACCCCCCCCCATAAATATAAAATACACCCCCCCCATACATATAAAATACACCCCCCCCCATACATATAAAATACACCCCCCCCCATACATATAAAATACACCCCCCCCCATACATATAAAATACACCCCCCCCCATACATATAAAATACACCCCCCCCCCATACATATAAAATACACCCCCCCCCATACATATAAAATACACCCCCCCCATACATATAAAATACACCCCCCCCCCATACATATAAAATACACCCCCCCCCATACATATAAAATACACCCCCCCCCATACATATAAAATACACCCCCCCCCCATACATATAAAATACACTATGGAAAAATTATATTTTCACATTAGTTCTATGCATAGCTATAATCAGGTTTTGTTTTCCGTAGCTATAAAAAGAGTCATGCTTTGTGTTTCATCGTTTTATGGGTTAAGTGAAATTGTGTGTGTGTGCGCAAAACAGGTTTCTCCCTTCGAACTTTCGTTAATGCTGAAAAAGTTCTTTGTTTAGCTGGGCCCTTCGTCTTATCTAATAACTCCCCCTTGTAATCAGAGATGTACCAGCTGTCGGCCTTGAGAAGGATAAGATAGCTAGCACCTGAGTTTTCTTTTTGGTAAATCTGCTAAAATACAGTATATTGCAAAATGTATAACCAAGTAACTGCAAGAAAAGTATGATGCCCGATGAAGTCATTATGTATGACTGCCACTTTTTATGGTATAAGATAGCTTACTTAGCGCCCCCCCCCCTATACATCTAAAAATACACCCACCCCCAATACATATGAAAAATACACCCACCCCCAATACATATAAAAAAACACTCACTCCCCAATACATATAAAAATACACCCCCAATACATATAAAAATACACCCCCAATACATATTAAAATTACACCCACCCCCCAATACAAATAAAAATACACACACCTCCCCAAAACATATAAAAATACACCCACCCCCCAATACATATAAAAATATACCCACCCCTAATACATATAAAAAATATACCCGCCCCCCTAATACATATAAATAAATATACCCACCCCCCTAATACATATATATAAAATACACCCACTCCCCTCAATACATATAAAAATACACCCTCGAATACATATGTAGCCCCAGTCCCCTTGGGCTCCCAGTGTCCCATTACCTGCGCGGCGGTGTCCGGCGGGTGTCGGGAATGTGCGGGGCGGCTGGTGAGGCGAGCCGGTCGCCGAGAGCTCGCGGCGCACTGGCTAGCGGGGGCTGCCATCTTGGGTTGTGCACGCAGGCGCGAGAGTCGCGCATGCACAGAAGGTTCACCGCGACGGCTATTACAGTTGCGCATGCGCAGCAAGCTAAGCGCACGCGGCGCCAATAGTAAAGAGGTTCCGCGGGGACTACAACACCCAGCAGCCACTGGGGCTGCTAACCTGGTGGGCGCAGACAGTCAATAGGGCTGCAGAGATCTCCTGCGAGGAGATAGATACATTTGGCGCGCTGAGGGAGACAGTCTGTCGGTGCTGGGACAAGATAGGGGTAGGAGGTAGGTGCAGGGGTCGGTGACTCCTGCACTAGGCCAGAATCACCCCCGTAGGCCCCAGCTAGGCCCCGACTCCCCTCAGCTTGTGGTTGCTGCAGGGTCCGGCACATAGGATAGGGACATGGCCCTGTAGAATCAGTTACAGTGAGGGACACAGCCGGGATGCGGAGGCATCCTGGCTATTGGTGGTCTGGGACCAGATAACTCCTGAAGGGACTGTCGGTGAGGTGGACACCTCACAATACTCTTCCCCGCAAGAACGGACACACCGGAGCTGCCAAGCACAGTTGGGTTTGTGAACCCCATCGCAGGACACAGTGCACCCGGGTGTGGACACACCCGGCAGGTACCTTCACCAAAGTGCACCAACACACTCAGTACAGTGGCAGCACTGACCACACATAAAGGGTGGGGGCTTTATCCTTGTGGACACTAGGGCGGTTGAGTGACCAAGGGCCTCTGAAGGTACTGTGGGGACTGTGGACAAGGGTGTGTGACCTTGGTGGGTGGTTACGGCCATGTCTGGCTGGCGAGTAGCTGTAACCAGAAGCAAAATCATATATCAAGTAAACTGTTCTTTTATGTTATAAAAAAAATGACCACATATCAGGGGTCCCTAACGCTAATATAAATTCTTAATAACCTGTCTGTGTTTTATGTTATGTCTCTGGTTTTAATACTGTCTGTGTTTTATGTTATGTCTCTGGTTTTAATACTGTCTGTGTTTTATGTTATGTCTCTGGTTTTAATGCAATTGCCAGCTCAGTAGCACTCTTCTGACACTCATATGCTTATATATATGTTGTGGGTATTTTGGGGGTTTAATTGGAGCTTGTTAGGTGTCCAGTATGTTTTACAATTCTTGTCCAGCTAGTCATAGCTGATTGGAGGTTGGCAACCTCCTACTTAATTTAAGCTCACCCCCTCCCACATTTAAATGGTTATGGGCTCACTCCATAGCATCTTCCACTCAGGGGAACTTGCCTGCTTGCAGTTTGGCTGTGACATCTCTAATACAGAGTGCTTTTCCTGGTAATGTACAGGTTAATAAAAGCTTCAGTCAGACAGAACTTTGGCTTGCAGTTTGGCTGAGACATCTCTAATACAGAGTGCTTTTCCTGGTAATGTAAAGGTTAATAAAAGCTTCAGTCAGACAGAACTTTACAGCTAATATTGACAGATTTACTATAAATCATTCTTCCTGTTATTAAACAGGTTATTAAGAATTTATATTAGCGTTAGGGACCCCTGATATGTGGTCTGCCTTGGCGGTGGCTCAGGGGCTTACAACAATTTTGGCCAAAAATGTCAAACTAAAAGACCATTTACTAATTAGTTATTCCATATATATTTAGGCACTGTACCGTGTATGAGTCTCACTAGATGTGCTAAAAACTGAGCTCTGTCTGTGTTTTATGTTATGTCTCTGGTTTTAATGCAATTGCCAGCTCAGTAGCACTCTTCTGACACTCATATGCTTATATATATGTTGTGGGTATTTTGGGGGTTTAATTGGAGCTTGTTAGGTGTCCAGTATCTTTTATGTTATACCAAGTGTTGTTACTGTGTGATCGTATATGCCTATATATGTATATGGGCCTTGTAATGGGCAAATCCACATAGTAGGATGTTACAGGTGGAGGCGCTGACGAAGATTGTTCCAGAATACACCCCAGGCTCCCTGCAGCGGAGGCTCAGACCTCCTGCGAGCCACAGGTATTGCACCACACGTACACCGTAGACACACATCTCACAGAGGGTGGGGATACATGTGCTACACATATAAAAATACACCCCCAATACATATTAAAAAAATGCACCCACCTCCCAATACATATACAAAATACACCCACCCAATACATATAAAATTCAGACTTACCTTGGGGATGATCTCAGGTCAGACCTAGTGGCTGCGGGGGGGCGGTGGCTGCGGGGGGCCGGTGGCTGTGGGGGGGGGCGGTGGCTGCGGGGGGGGGGGGCGGTGGCTGCGGGGGGGGATGGTGGCTGTGGGGAGGCCGACATCCGGTCAGAGCAGTTGCTGTCGGCCCCAGCTCTCCCCCAGCTGCAAGCCTCTCCCTCCCTGTCTGTCCCACGCCGAGGTGTTTGATGCTGATGCTGTCTGATGCTGGCGTGCCTCCCTCTCACACTGGCGTGCCTCCCTCTCACACTGGCGTGCCTCCCTCTCACACTGGCGTGCCTCCCTCTCACACTGGCGTGCCTCCCTCTTACACTGGCGTGCCTCCCTCTCACACTGGCGTGCCTCCCTCTCACACTGGCGTGCCTCCCTCTCACACTGGCGTGCCTCCCTCTCACACTGGCGTGCCTCCCTCTCACACTGGCGTGCCTCCCTCTCACACTGGCGTGCCTCCCTCTCACACTGGCGTGCCTCCCTCTCACACTGGCGTGCCTCCCTCTCACACTGGCGTGCCTCCCTCTCACACTGGCGTGCCTCCCTCTCACACTGGCGTGCCTCCCTCTCACACTGGCGTGCCTCCCTCTCACACTGGCGTGCCTCCCTCTCACACTGGCGTGCCTCCCTCTCACACTGGCGTGCCTCCCTCTCACACTGGCGTGCCTCCCTCTCACACTGGCGCGCAACAGAAGCTGAGCCCAGCTGACTTCCGGCGTTTGCAGACGTCAGAGAGACCCGGTGCGCGTAAGCATCAGACACCTTGGCATGGGACAGACAGTGAGGGAGAAGCCTGCAGCTGAGGGAGAGCTGAGGTTCGCGGCAACTGCTCTGACCGGCCGCCTGGTCCCCCGCAGCCACCATACGTTCGGAGAGATGTAATACCAGACACATAATGTCCGGTATCACCTTTCATTTTATATTTCATTCATATGTTGCAGGGGCAAAATACCGGACACCTGGCAGCCTTATTTATGCAACACAACGATAAATTGTGAGAAAATGCATACAAAGTATTGCAAACAAATACAATACATTTCCAACAAAATAATAAATGCGGTAAATTTACCACAGGGTATTGAAATAAATCCTCACAACTGTGAAAATACTCCCCGAGGCTGACACACTCATTCGGTCTCTTGAGAAAAGGGCTGATAATCCATAAATGTTGTCTTATCACACATCGGTGTCAGTCTCCGTGAGGGTCTTCACAAGAGGCGGGATTTTTTTTTTAACATGTTGTAAATTGACTGTATTTGCATTGCATGCGTTTCTCACTGTTTCATTATATAGGATTGTGTTGGTGTCCTTCATTATTAGGCTACGGCCCCAGTCCTCCCCGCTGCACGCGCGCATGGCGGCGCGTGCAGAGACTACAGCCGTGATCGGTGGTCTGTAGGGGAGCGCGGGGGGGTCGGGGCCATGATGGGGGGTGCAGCCATGACGGGGCATATCTGCCCTGCCATTGGCTCTGCGCAGACCACGTGACCGCGTCGCTGCACGGGAAGACAAATTCTTGACTTCACAGCGCTTTGCGCACCCACACACACAGCCACTGGGGCCTGCCCCATAGAGGGCTGTGCTGTGGGCCACGTACGCCCTAGCACGGGCCACTGTGACCACTGGGGACTCGGCCTTCAGCTCCATTTTAGGACATAATCGTGGGATTTGTTCCCCTATGTTTGTATCTTTTGTCTATACAGCAGTCAAAACTGAACGAGTGACTGTTATATAAGGAATTTTATATACACAGCAACACTGTTTCAATTATTTTGTATATTTTTTCTTGACATATTTTAATATTGAGTCCCCCCGAAGCCCCCGGGGATGCTGGGTACATATTTTGCCAACTATTTACCACAACCTGAATAGGTTGATGAATTGTGTCATATACAAGGAGAGACGTAGATTACTATAAAATGTTCTTCTCACCTTCCCCTTAAGTTTCACAGTCGTGTTTGCTTGGAAAAGGCGAGGCCTTTGATTGAGATGTTCTGCATTATATGTGTTACATCACAGTTTATTGAGTACCATGTACAGTAAATACCGACATTTGTCAGATGCATTCATTTGTATACAAAATGTTCATAGTGCACAGCTTTTCCCAACCAAATCGTGACCTTTGGACATTCAAGAGCTGATTTGGAAGTAAGGCAAGATTTATCTCCGTGCAAAAATGTTAATTTTCATACAGAAATGCTATTCATGCAGTTTAATGAATATACCCCTATGTGTGCTAAAGCTTTCGTCCCGAGTATGTCAGGGACAAGATCCAGATGAAAAATATCACCCTGAGATACAGTAAATACTGTACATCCTGCATAGCAAAATCTTCTGTATATAAATGTTTATTTTATGCCTATGTATGTTTTGAATAAAATGTCTGATGCAAATACAGTATGTCTACAAGGAACAATAAGAGTAAACCTCAAACTTGTATGAAATGTGAGTCTGCACTTTTATGTGTTTTATAATCCCCTCCTGCGTTACCAGTAAATCACAGACCGTATATAAAAAAAAGTATGTGTGTGTATTTCATTTATAAAATTATAGGCAGCACTCAGTTCGATAATCAATCTACAAAATAGAAAATGGTGGTGCAACGGGAACATGAGCTGGACCCTAAGACCCTCAAAAGTATCCACACAAAAACCCAATTAGGTTCCCAGTGCTAAGAACCTAGTTGTTTTTTTTAAATATTTAATTTATTTTCTCCTATCGAATATTCTTACACAGTCTATGATTTATACATTGCCTGTATGCATTTCAATCTTCTTCCCATGTATACCACGTTTAGCACAGCTTTGTAAATAAGCTTCTTAAATGACCAGGTCTTAAGAGGACCAGTGGTAATCAGTATACTGATTATGATTTCCTAAATAAGTATGATTTCCCATCGCTTTCATTAGTTTTGCCAACCAGGTGAATTATATTCAAGCATAAACCCACAACAAACAGACACCAAGAGTGACTCTAGCAAAACCTGAAACAATTGTTTTTAGGACACTGTAACAGGGTTTGAACTCCTGTCTAAAAGGGCTTAAATAGAAAGCCTGTATTGGGATGAGGAATCCAGCAGGTAGCTGGTTAATTGCCGTTAGTGACAATTAACCAGCCACCACCTGGCTCATCAGACAGGTAAACAAGCTTCCTACTTAAACTGCAGGGGAGACACAGAGACCACTGTTTTGCCAGAAAGAGACTCAGAGAAACATTGTCTTGAGCACAGAAGGGCTGTGCTGCCCACAAGACACCAGGAACCAGACCTCTCTATTCCAGGGCACACTGGATCCTGGAACCCGCCAGAGGGAGCCTCCCCTATCCTCCGCCCCCCAATGGACACCAACCCAGAGACTGACATAACGGACCCCCAGCTTACAGGTATCTCTTTGGACTTTATGGTCATACAGTAGGTTGGAAAGAGGCTTATCCTCCCAGCCCTGCAGATAGGGACTGGGAAAGTGAGTTAGTCCTTACAAAGGGATAGGATGTTTATTTATTTCTGTGCTTCCTTAAACTGTATTGTTTAAAGTGATGGGCTGAATAAAAGCCATGTTTCATTTCCCCAAATCTGTTTCCCTGGTTGTACCTCTGCACTTGTCTCTTACAGACCTAAATAATGTGAAAGAACCACCTAATTTTTCTTTAAGACATTGATAAGTAAAATAATCTGTATCATATTTAGATTTCTGATGCTTTCTTATCAACAAAGGTTAGGCTTTTTTTACTCCAAAAAAGTGAAGATAACACTTGCTGTCAGTAGAAATGTCAATTTGTGCCTGTCATGACAATGATAAATATCCACATATTAAGTATTGCTCATAATACAGGAATCAACTCCGGCATGAGGGAATTAAGAGTGCTAACCTTAATGATCCCACCTTTACAAGCCCAAAATTGCTTTTGTGGGGAATTGCTGCTTTCAGGAAAGCAGTCAACATGCTCTATCATTACATGAGGAATACAAGAGGATACTTTAGAGATAGCTAGAGAGAAGGATCCCCTTGACCCTACACCTGCTTTCCAGATCAAAGTCTCTGAATGTCTCTCCATTATATGATATTGGATGGCTGTCCGCTAACTCAAACTTAACATGTCGAAGACAGAGCTCCTCATACTTCCTCTGAGCCTGGCCCTACTGCCCCCTTCTCCATTACAATGTCATTACTATCATACGGCCAATATCACAAGCACGCTGCCTATTGGTCGCACTCGACTTCTCTCTCACATTTGCAATGTTGCTAAAACGTGTCATTTTTCCCTCTGTAACATTGCAAAGATACGCCCTGTCCTCTGTCGCTCTATTGCTAAAATTCCAACACAGGCCCTTATTCTCTCCTATGTCAACTATTTTAACCTTCTAATATCCGGCCTTCCTGTCTCTCACCTGTCTCCCCTACAATCTATCCTAAACGGTGCTGCTAGAATCACTTCACGCTCTCCTAAATATTTCTTAGTGTCTCTCCTGCTGAAATCCCTCTCCTGGCTTCTCATTAAATCCTATATTACTTTCAAAATTATCCTCCTCTATTTTAAGGCTGTACACTCTTCTGTCCATCCTTACATCTCAGTCCTAATTTCTCACTATATACCTTCCCGACTCTTGTGTTCTGCTCAAGGATGTCTTCTGTCTACAGTACCTCTTTTGTATCTAAAGCCCTCCTAAAACCTGTCTCACTTACTGCCCCACACCCAGGGCTGCCGACAGGGGGGGAACAGCCAGGACTGCTGTCCTGGGCCCGGTGAGCATAGGGGCCAACCCCCAGTACAGATGGGAAATCCCATCCTCTGCAGAATCTCTGAATAGCAGTAGGCCTTTTTGACGAAAAGGCCTTGATAAGTGGCTTATCAAGGCTTATAGCATAGGCCCCATTATATAGTATCAATGTATTATTGACAGGTAGGGGTAATGGCAGGCTTGATCTTTAGTGACAGCAGCCATCTTTACCCCTACCGTCACACATAAGTCTTGCCAGGGAGTTATGAAATAAAAATGTAACAAAGGTGTGTTTTGGGATCAGGCAAGTGAATTAGACTTTTTTCTATGCCAGTGACCTCTCTGGGGAGAACCTATGACATGTGGTAACATACAGGGATTTCTGCTTATGTTTATTCTTTTATTTTAAGAAACTGTTTGCATTTAGAATAACTGTATTTTCTTGTAATAATCTTTCCTGTAACCTAAGCACTGTATTTTGTATATTAAAGTCAACCTTTAACAAGTAATACTTTGGGCTCTGATTGAACTTGTCACGTACGACACACCTGTGATCACGTGACCTGCATACGGGACAAGGGTTAATACCGCAGCTCTCTAGCTGATCCACTTTTCATCTTCAAAGAGATAAAAAGGAGGGAGGGAGTTGATGATCGACTAGATCAGCGGTGCACAAATTGGGGGGTGGAAGATCTTCCTTGGAGGGGCGCGGGCAGTAGCAGAGGCCCCGTGCTCTTTCCCGAGGCATTTCAATTAAATGCCGGGGGATCGCGTGAGGCCTCTGCAACGCTATACTTACCTTGACTCTGCCAGCGTCACTCGTGACCATGGCAACACGGTATCAAATGACGCCACGGGGCCATGCGATGTGACGTCACACGCGTCAAATGATGTTGCGGGTCACGTGACGCCGCATCAAGGTAAGGGAGGGGGCGCGAGCACCAGCAGAGGAACGGCAGGGTGGCCCCACTGCAAAAGTCTGCGCTCCCCTGGACTAGATCGCCGCACTAATTGAGCTAGGGTATGGATAAATATTCCTAGTGATAGAATAGTGGGTGCAGAAACTATGAATTGGGAGTGAATAAGCAGAGCAAAAAAATGGAGGGCACAAAGAGATGTGACTACCAAAGAATTCACTTCTTTGCACACCACCTATTTAAAGCTGCAGTTCAGTCTTTTTTTTTTTTTATTATTTTTTTTACTTCAATAGTTTCATGTGGGAAATCTCTACTTACCTAAAGAACCTCTATAGCTGCTGGTCAATTCGTTCTCCGTGAATTGATCGGCAAAATTAGGCAAGATCTTTAGATATGGCATATGTTTTTCTTCTGCTTCTGTCAGTCAGTGGAAGCTCATGAATATTCATGAGCACTCCTGCACTGACATGTGCTAGAGGGAGGGCAGGGCTGACAAAGGGGCGTGCCAGGGCTTGTGACAGGACATGAAGGGGCAGTGCCTTAGCAAATGGCTGTTAAAATAGAATACAAGAAAATTGGTCTTTCAAAGTTGTTTTTTTAAAAACAGAAAATGCTAAAAGTATTTTTTCTTACTGCAGAACTGATTTATTTAAAAAAAAACACACATGCAGGATATTGACTGAACTGCAGCTTTAAAACATAACCATTATTGTGGATCTAAAAAAACATGCATTACTGTATTGTAGGTATAAACAGTAACTAAAAAGTAGTAATATAGTGGGACAAAGTGACCAGGGAGCTAACAAAATCTCAAGCGAAATAATAATGCCTTAACAGGAATGTGAGCTCCCTACTCAGAGTGTACACGTGATGGCAAGATTGACATTAACTACATGCACCGTGAATATGTAATTTGCCGGAGATGGCTGTAAGGTGAATACCTAAACAATCAGCATGTATACATGCATAATGGTGCCATCAAGTGAGAGGGTTAATGTGGCAGTAGTTACCCTTATTAGTGTAGTGCTGGAGACATGTTGCTGATAGACAGCTCAAACATGTGTCGCCTCAATGAGCGGGATAGTGCGCAGTAACCGGGTGTAGCCACACGTAGCAGGAACAAGTTAAAGCTGCAGTTCAGTCAATATCCTGCATGTGTGTTTTTTTAAATAAATCAGTTCTGTAGTAAGAAAAAATACTTTTAGCATTTTCTGTTTTTAAAAAATCAACTTTGAAAGACCAATTTTCTTGTATTCTATTGTAACAGCCATTTACTAAGGCACAGCCCCTTCATGTCCTGTCACAAGCCCTGGCACACCCCTTTGTCAGCCCTGCCCTCCCTCTAGCACATGTCAGTGCAGGAGTGCTCATGAATATTCATGAGCTTCCACTGAGTGACAGAAATAGAGGAAATACATTCCCCATATTTAAAGATGTCGCCAAACTTTGCCGATCAATAGACGGAGAACGAATTGACCAGCAGCTATGCAGTTCTTTAGGTAAGTAGAGATTGCCCACATGAAACTATTGAAGTAAAAAAAAACTATACATTTTTTTTTTAAAAAGCCTGAACTGCAGCTTTAACTGTAAACTGAAGTCACTGGCAGAAATTGCCAAACCGTATGAACTAGTTAAAGTGCAGCTAGCAAACGGAACAGCATTGTGGTATAAGTATACCGGCTAGAGAGTGGTACGATACTGTGTATCAAAAAGGTGGTCTAGCTGCTCTAGCAGATAGATGAATAATGCAGCCTCTGTAGTACAACCAAATAGCAGAATAAATGTATCACTCTGTTGGTAACATTGGTATCAGTGCGCACCTGATATGGTAGCTGGAAATGAAAAGGCTGCTAAGTAGAGCAGGCAATCATATCATCGTTATTAAGCTGTAGTAAAGCTAAGAATGGACACTGGTAGGATGCGACTTATCACATAGGTTGGTTAGCAGCAATATAGCAGATAAACGAAGCAGCCTCTGCAATGTATGCGATATGGCAAGCAAATTAGTATCACTAGATTAATTATTAGTGTCAGTACACACCTGATATGGTAGCTGGAGAATGAAGGCTGCTAAGTAAAGCAGGCAGCTATTAGCCAGTTATTACTGAAAAGCCCCGATACGAACTGGCAGGCTACAAGTAAATCCTAATAACTGGTAGAGGAAGCTAAATAGAGAGATCCTAACCACTTGCTACTGTAGCTTATATATCAAACTTGCTAAACCCTATAACTCGAAGAGCAACCACCAGAGCCCAATATCGCAAACCCGTGTAGGCCTCTGCTGACGTCACGCTGCGTGCCGACGTACGTTTCCCTCTTGTTACGGAGCATGGGGAGCTCCCGTTCCTATGAAGGCATTATTATTGCGATTTACGCGCATATTTTGAGCCGCACAAGATTTTGTTATCTCCCGGTCACCTGGTCCCACTATATTACTACTTTTTAGTTACTGTTTATACCTACAATCCAGTGATGCATGTTTTATTAGTTCCACAATAATGGTTATGTTAGAAATATGTGGTGTGCAAAGAAGTGAATTGTTTGGTAGTCACATCTCTTTGTGCCCTCCATTTTTTACTCTTCTTCTCATCTTCCCCAAAGGTTCCACAAATGAACAATATCTCCCCTCACTCCGTCACAATATGCCATCTGTCACGAGCAGCACACTTGTGAGCATGTGACTTATAAATGCAACCAGGGTTAATACGTACTGCTAAATTAACCAACTCACCTTTAGCCTCCGCAAGGTACTTCAAATGAGTTAATATTTACCCTTACTCAATTGCAATTTTATCCAACTTCCACCACCACCAACAAAAGATAAACGTAGGCAAGATATGTATTTTCTGCTAGGATCTAATGGTCCCTGTTTATTAAAGAAAAACTATGCATTTAATATAAATTTGTTTATAGCAAAATGTGTTCGAAAATGTACTTTGCTCTCAACAGAGTGTGCAACAGTTTAATCGGAGCCCAAACATCACTTATTCAAGTTTTGTCTTTAATATGATAAAATACAGTGCTTAGAATACAGAAAAAAGATTATTACAAGAACATACAGTTATTATTTTAATGAGATTATCTGAATTTATTATAAGAATAAACAAAGAATTAAATGTACGCAATCCCTTAGTTGAAATCTAATTATGTATTCACACATGCCAATTTTTAGGCCCAGACCTTCTGCATTGAAACATACATAAAACCCACACCTGCCATAAATCATCTCTGGCTGACATTTTTACGACTTAAAAGAAAAAACGGTACTGGTGATTTTTAAAAAGTTGACACTATATCAAATGTGTGTATACATGGAGAAGATACAGGATCATGAATTCCAAAAGTAACAGTAGGGATATAGTCCATCAATATGAGTATTCACAATGATAATTATACCTCCGGATCAGAATGATGAGTCTGCTAGGGGTAACCACCAGGTGAAGCCCTGCAGCCAAGCCGGATGACAGACAGGGTCAAATAAACATCAGCAGGTCTAGATCCCAGTAACAACAAATAACACAGCCTCCATCGATAGAAGATCAGCACAGAAGGTAAATGATGTACTCACAGACCCATGTTGCTTGTAGTAGAGAATAGTATAATCCCGACGTGCATCCCGTAAGCAGAGATCCGTAGAAGTAAACAAAGTAGCGTGGACAACAGCAAAAAAAAAGATGCTTCCAATCTCTTCTCTTTTTTTTCTGTGCTCCACGCTACTTTGTTTACTTCTATGGACAATATATAAAAGGCTTCATAACTTTGTTTCCATAATATTTAGACACACGCCATCTTCACCGTCGTGTCTGGGTACTTAACATACACGCCTGCAATTTTGACAGGATAATGTCTATTTTCACAGGAGAAACAGATATATGTCTTTTGCATTTCTTAATCCTAAAATGTTTGGCCTCATTTGGTTTGTCTAATTGCAATGGTTACAAATATGGATTTGTTATTTTTGCAAATAGGTGTCAGGCTAATGATATCTTATATTTAATATAGCCCTCATGCTAAGTGGTGATCTGTTTGTCAGCTCTCTGTGGTACACAGAGGATATTTTAAGAATGGTTTTCTTTGAGGCTTTATATTGCTTATATGGGTTCCATGTAAATGGATTTTGGGCAAAAGGTGACACATTGTGTGCTCATTTGACTGCCTGGTCACATGATCTTCCCCACAGAATGTGGCATCTTTGGTCCTCTTCTGCTGCACTGACAACTATTTAGTGAACCCCCACGCCGAATATTCACTGATCGATCACATGAGAACAGATCGATCGGCAACTTAGGTAAGTACTTATCATTGTGTGGATTGTATTGATGCACATATTAAAGGGGAAAAAATAAAATAAAAATAAAAAACGGCAGCTTGGACTGCTGCTTTAACAGGCTCTGTATTTGGGTAGTGGGATTTGCAAAGCTTTGCTTCTCTTTCAGTGCTTTGCCATTTTTATTAAGAACTCCTATCTATGACTCATATACCCCTTTGCCTTTGTTTATTCAGTTCTCTGCTGTCACCATGTATTCTCCTCTATCCACAGTGCTTGGAAATTGCAATCATCGCCCCTACTCTGAATGGCTGAGTCTATAGCGACTGTTGAATATGTTACCACAACATGGAAAAAGGAAAGTAGATCACTGTGTGTTTACTGCTAACATATTTTTGCATGGTATGTACATTACAAATCACAGCTTTATGATCAGATACAGGGGTGGAACCAGAACTTGCCTAGTAGTTAATTCAGTGGGCTAACCAGAGCTTGCCAATCCCCGCCAGGCCTTAGAAAGTTAATTGTTGCAACGTGACTACAGTATGTAATTCCTAGATGGATAGTAGCAGGAGGGATCTGTGTTACTTTTTTTTAATCGAGCTTTTCCCTGACTAGACCACACCTTAGCTATGCCAGATTCAATCATAACAGTTGACATGCACAACTGCTGCAATGATCTTTGTGGCTTTATAAAGCAGTAAAGCATTTGAATGACAAGCACAATGTTTTTAGCAACAAGCCACAGCCATTTTGTGGAGTGCAACTTTTTCCTAGTTAGTAAACGACATGACAATGTCCCTGCTTCTCTGGTAGGGATAAGCTCTAATGTCCCTTATTAATAACACTGTTCAATAGAAGACACCTTCTATAACGTATACTTTTTATGCGATGTACATATCTCCACAAAGCAGACTTGTAAAAAAAAAAGCTAGAGATGTACAGGTTTTTATACAGCATGGTGTAAGTAATAAGAGAGGCTTAATTACGGCGAAATGTTGGATACTGCCATCCAAGTTCGGGGGTTCTTCAAGCAGACTTTCTTTTGTTTCATTTTCTCGTGCAGTGCTGCAGCAGCCCTACACCCCACCTCTGAATATTATTTTCAGCCTCTGATCCAGTCAGGAGCAGTCGTCTCCTAGGCCAGGGGTGCGCAAACATTTTCCCCCTGTGCCCCCTTGCTTCCTCTCCCCCTCTGCCCACGCCCCGCTCCTTACCTTGTCTCCGGCGTTCTGACATCACAATGTCATGTGACCCCGTGGCGTCATTTGATGCCATGGTGACGCGTCAGCAGAAGCCACCGGAGACCAGGTAAGGGAGTTACGGAGGCCTTGGCGATCCCCCGGCATTTAATTTAAATGCTTTGAGGATGACCGTACGGCCTCTGTAAGCGCTCGCCCCACATAGAAAATCGTGCACCCCCCCTTTTGCGTACCCCTGACTTAGGCCACAGCAAGTGACTGGTCGAGGGCAGTTCCCTATCTCCAGGCATTTTTAAAACCGGAACGTGTGAATATGGTATGTTAACCCTTTCCCTATCAGAAGACTAGAAGCACCTGAGAGCCGCCTGTCTTCCAGGACCCCGACCATGTGATTGCATGGAAGCATCATTTACCAAAGATAAATAGCTGGTGCTTGTAAGGTAGAAACGTGGCGACCTTACTCTGCTGGAAGTGAAACGCTCGGTAACCTTCTGGAAGATTAAGTAAATATATTTTCATGGCAGAGAAAGCAAACCCTAGAAAATGTGCAGAGTGTCACAGCTCTCTTGTTAGCTGTAAGTTTAAAGAATGGCTTTGAGAAAACTCAAATGAGAAAAGAAGAAAGGAGATTTCTATACAAACTCATTTCTAAAGATGTAACATATACAAACCCAGTGAAGGCAAAGGAGATACAAACACCTATTGAAGTATTTCTACAAATGGAAGCCTTGAAAAGCAGCCGTGCAGGATAAGCACACATTTGAATTGCAATGCACGGTTATAGAAAGGAAAAACAGCATGTATGTATATTGTGATACGATCACTGTCTCTAGGTGCTGGAATAGGGCAGTGATGGGACTTTCCAGTGTACAGGGCGTTCATTTCCCCTGGATAAGCTACCCTCAGGTGCAGCTAATCAGCCAGGTCTGAATGGACAAGGAAGTGTTTTAAGGCAGACACAGGGAGCTGTCATGCTGAGTGAGAGAGACCGCTGTTCCCAGAAAAGAGGGACAGAGGAGAGAAGTTTGGGATGGGACTCATTTAAGTTCACTTTGCATATCTCCCTGCCAGGTACTTTAGGTGTGCTCTTTTTTCAGCACAGGCACATCTCCCTAATTCTTCTGGAGGGATGTTTTATGGGATACATACATACAAAGGGTGACATCAGCAGACGGATTTTGTCGAAATGATCCGTGGAATTCCAGGAAACGGATTTTGACAGTTCCACTCATCCCTAGTTATGGCAGAAAAATGCTTGGTAAATATGGACCATTATCCCAAGCAAAAGATTACCTGTGCTGTTTTTGTTAACCCTTGAGGTTCCCAGATGAGCAGCGCCCATGGTGGCAATCGCATAAGGGATGGTAGAGAAAATTCGGGAGAACTGTTTAAAAAAAATGTTTCCTGTAGAAATGAACAAAAATAGTGAACTGGCACATGTGACATGCAGTGGACATCATATATTTATGAGTAGTATGGTCTCCTTTATCTTTTGTGATCTTAGCAAAATGTGTTTTGGAACAAATAATATTTATTCAAATAGTTACTCGAAGTTAGATCCTAAATAAAAAGAAACATTCTGTGAACAATTAACTATTATAGTTGTCTTCCTTAAATAAATGTAGTTACTTGTTGACACGAAGATGTTGCCTTTTTTTTCTTTGATAGAGGGACCCTGCATTACTGACGAGTGGTTTGCCCTGACTTGGAGATAGCATCACAGGGACTGTGTGTGCAGTGGTCATGGAATGAAACAGGAGAAGGAGAATCCCTATTGAATAAAAAATGACATCACACAAAAAGGCAAAGCTAAAAGAGGGGACAGTCTCCTGAATGTCAGATTAATCAACACTTATAGAATACATGTGAATATTTATGTTAAAATGTGAATAGTTGTCTGTTATTTCCTTGTCTTTTGAAGACACTTTCAAATCCCCATTTTTATTTAACCTATTTGTATATGTAAAGCATGTGACAATGTATTATAACCCCTTTTTCCCAGACCCTGAAAGAGGGTCACATCTACGTGCGGTGGCGTAGGTTGGTGCAGGTGTTGGTGCTTAGAGTCCCATACTTTTTCTGAGGGTGCTGGCATCCGGGGTGGCTGGTGTTGTAAGCCAATGGTAAAAAGGGCGCCAGGGACTTTATTAAACGTAATAGTTACTTTGAGACAGACTGGTTTCATATATACTTTTTTCCGGGGTGCTCAGATTTTCCCAGGGAGGCACACATGACTTGTTACCTTCCATTACCCTGGGTTAAGGGGAACATGCAATATCTGACTCCAGTGAACTTGAGGCATTTCCAGGTACCTTTCAGGACTCTGTGTAGAGGTGTACTTCTATCGAGGTTCCCATCTACCTGTCATCCTTCCAATTCCCTACCAATCCAAACTATGGCATCCTGGTGTGCATAGGCGTAGAGTTGGTGTTAGAACAACTCTAGGTGTGACACTTCCCTGGAACCCTGATATAGAGATCCCTTACTTGAAGTGTCACGCACATCCTCTTGCAAGGAAAGATAGCATTCTCTGGCATCTTGATTATTCCTCTGGGCCTTCCTAGATAAGGGACACTTCCCTAACTTTAAAATAATAAAAGGTGACCATACTTCTTCACACATAAATTTGCACATATAAGACATACCGTTAACACAGTGAGACTCCCCTTCTCTGGTGTCCTCCAGGAGGCTCAGGGCCTAGAATATTCTGCAGATCTTTATACCCCTGTGTGATGTCATCATCCTACCCATGCAACTGGGCAAGATACAGACACCCTTAGCCTGTTAGGATTAATACAGTTAGGTGACTATTCTAGCAGGTTCTGGAACTGAGGAGTGGTCAGACACCTGCCAAGAGATACTTTAGCTACATGGAATAAGCTACGTAGAATTTGCTACATGGAATTAGTTACATTTAGTTAGGGCCTTTCTTAGGCCTCGGCCATAGTGGAAGCGTGCGTGTGCGTACGCGTTGGTGCAGCGTCACACTCGCCTCAAGCAGGGCAGATTTCTGTCCTGCAGGCAGAGGCGACAGGAAGGCGTGTCTGGGGCGCGGCCATGACATCAGGGAGCTGTTTCGCCCTCATTGGGCGAAACAGTTCACGTAACCTGGTCGTCGTGCTGGAAATTAAAACTTGGTTGCAGCGCAAAGCACTGTCTCCCTGTTGCGCTTGTGCATGCACACTATACACAAACACATTGGCATCCTAGTGTTTGTTTTCGGGGCGAGCGATATCGCTCTCACCATCTCTTGAACTATGGACGCAGCCTTAAACATTAACCTGCTAACCCTATTAACCCCTTCAATAGACAATAGTAATCCCACTAGGCGGATACAGTATAATTCTACATTCTTACCTAAACAGGCAATCAATCTGTCAAAATACTGATTGTGTACCTAACATAATGGCTGCCTTCTAACTTTGTGCTGCCGTCTGTGAAATGCTGCAGCTGATATGTAACAGCATATTACTAAGTGTAACACATTATTGTTACAGCTTTCAGAGTAAGAGACAGTCTGCCTTTGGAACACAGTAACAGATCTGTTTATGATACTTTGTTGCCAAAGGGTAGAGCTCAAAATGGTGCGTGCCAGAGCTTGTTTCAAAAGAGGAAGTTGGATATGACTTTCTAAATGGTTTCTGTAGCAACCAAAGAATGATTAGTACTTTAAAAAAAATCATTAAAAATTGCATTGGGAGTTAAAAATGTTTTGACAATTTTAGCTAATACTAAAGAACTGATTTATTTAAAAATAAAAAAAAATAAAGGATTTTTCACGTTTTGCTGCTTTAATCCCTTTACAGTAAAGGAGTTAAACAGAACTCTAAGTAAGTCTAAAATCATTTTTAAAGGTCTCACTAACAATAAAAATGGGACCTGGAGTTTGCACTTATTATTTCTCCCTTTTTATTGACCACTTTCTTTATTAGCCCTCAGATAAGAAGCGGGTCCATAAATCTAACTACATTATTATTAGGGGGGAGCAAAAACAAGAATAACAATTCTCCCCAATCTTGCTCTCTCCAGAGCCATCACTGCAAAAACAAATGACACTTTCCAGAAAATTTGAAGGATTTCAAAAAAAGAATCTATTTTTGTTGTTATGGTTTAACTTATTAAACACATCAATTCCCCTAGCTAACTCTGGTCCTAAATGGGACTGTACTTTAAATCAGAGCTTTCTCAAAAGCGGATACCATTTTTATTTAACCTCTCATAATGGCGTTTCTGTAACCTGTAACTTCTCCCAAACTCAGTTATTGTATTAGCCAGAAGGAAATGGAGAAAAAACAGTGCACGACTCTCCTAGTGGAGAAAAGTGTGTAATATATATGTTGGTCAATAAAGGGTAGGTAGTGTATGCACAATACTTACCCTTTATTCACCAACATATATATTACAAACTTTACTTCTCTATGAGAGTTGTGCGCTGTTTTTTCTCCATTTTCTTCTAGCACCTGAGAGATGATGAGCCATCTCTTGTGAACACCTGCAGACCTTCTGCATCGACACACTTAGGCTGCGTCCACGCTGCCGCTGAGCGCACTTGGCGCTCTCACTGCAATTAAAATCAATTGGTGCGGCCACGCTCACGCGGCATGAGCGTGCACGTACGCTCTCCCAAGCTTGGTGCTTGCTGTTAATAATAGGAGAGCGGTAGACCTTGCTATATTTTGCTTGGGGAGACAAACAAAATTGATTTTAAAGTGCGCTCAGCAGCAGTCAATGCACACAGAACGCAGCCACACACACACACAATCACACAAACACACAGAAATAGCCCCGATCCATGCCCCCCCCCCGCGCTTGTGCTTGCAATATTATGCAGGGCACCCTGCGCTCATGCTTGGAGACTTGGTGACGTCACCGCTGTCCAGCATGAGCGCTCCCAGCGGCAGCCGGGACGCAGCCTAAGGTCCTGTTAACTTTACAGTTCATCTATCACGTGATTGATCCACATCGAGTATTTCATCTGGGTGTTTGGTATCTCTATACTGAGTTTTTTACTGCACAAATTACCCTTCACCGACTTTTTTTTATACACCAATTGTGTTAGCCACCCTGAGAAGTAATTAGAATTTCCCGCTAAAGGATAATAAGAACATAGACAGTAGCCGATTTCACCTTTTTCCACCCACAGACTCACGCTGGCAGCGGGGGTAATCCTGCGCCTGCAGCATAGCGGCGTCATGATGTCACAGTGGCATGTGACACTGCCTTTTCATGGCAACGTGTCTAGTGACGTTGGGTCACCATGACAACACGATACTGGAGGAGGAGGGCCGCTCCGGAGAAGGTAAGAGACATCTCTCTCATCATACATACACAAATTGGCGCTCTATGCCAGGGGCGTGCAAACATTTTTTGCTGCACCCCCTCTGCCTGTGCTGGTCCGGCGGTGCCCCCCCCCCCCCCCTTACCTAGTGCGGCGTCAAATGACGCTGCAGGGTCGTGTCACGTGACCGTGGCAACCGTGACGTCACGTCTCTGCGGCGTCAAATGACGCTGCGTTGCCATGGTCACGCGTCCTGTGGCCGGCTGAACCTCGGTAAGTAGAGGTTTCAGAGGCCCCCGCATTTAATTTAGGGGAAGAGCGTGGGACCTCTGCAACCGCCCGCGCCCCCTCCCCCCCCAGACAAATCTCCCGCTCCCCAGTTTGCGCACCGCTGCTCTAGGCTACAGCCTAGTCAGCCTTGCAGGAAATCCACCTCTGTACATAGGCAATTACAGCATCGCATGTTGAAAATGAAAGCCCATCCATTGTCTTCACTACACATAAAACTATTTCAACTTTCATTTTGGGCAAAACTTTTTAAGGTTAGTTTAAAAAATGTTTGACCTTAACTTAAACTGCCTTTTAACTCCCCCCACCCTCCTCTTGGGCTGTATGGGGGGGGGTGGAACTAGGGGTGCGGGGGGCTGCAGCCCCCCCTGGATTATACATTTGTACCTGATGGTAATGCAGGCATGTTACTGATCTTGTATGTACAGCACCCTCATCCAAATATGTGTTTCCCGCAAGCCTGTTGGGCTGTGATGACAGATTGGAGTGACACCTGCATGTCAAAGCTGCAGCACAACGCAAAGCTCCCAGGCAGCTCTCAGCTGATCCCTGCACCCTCTCCCCGGCCACGCCCCTTTCCATCCCCGTCCTGAGCCAATGCAGGGGGGCGGGCCTAGGCCGCAGAGCTCCTCCCCCTCCCCGTGCTGGATGATGGACACCCCGCATGCACTGCGGCTAGTGCGAGAAGCTGGGAGAGCCGGACCAAAGTGCAGCGCGAGGAGAGCAGCGCGAGGGGAGCAGCGCGAGGGACGGGGAATGGGCAGCGAGGCGAAGCGTGCGGCTGGGTGTCCGTGAGCTGCGCCGCTCGTACAGCTCCAGGTAATAAGTGCTCTGTGTGTGCGCACAGGCGCTAAGTGTGCGGGACGTGCATGCAACAAAGTTGTGGTGTGTCAGTGTGTGGGAGACAGGTGCAGGGAGCAGCGCTGCTCACGCTGCCCGTGGCTAATCCCGGAGGCGCAGATCTGGGCGCAGCGGTTACTATTATTAAGGATAGTTGTATTTTTTGTTTGGTGTTATTATTTTGTTAGCTGCTGCTCATTCTTCAGAACTGGCACATGCAGGGGCCGGGGGTGCCGAAAAGTGTTCGTTTTGGCTCGTGTTTTCTGGATCACATCGTTTTTAACAATGGGACAGTTCTCAAGTTACCCTATTTTAGAATTGTGTGTTTATTTTTTTTTTACTGTTTGTATTTATTACAAGAGATCAAGGGGTGTGTGTGTGTGTGTGTGTGTGTGTGTGTGTGTGTGTGTATGTGTATATATATATATATATATATATATATATATATATATATATATATATATATATATATATATATATATATATATATATATATATTCCAAAAACTGAAATGGAAAGTTTAATTTTGTGAAATGAAAGCAGCGGTTCTTTATGCAGATTACCACTTGGTGCATCATATCTGAGTGGTTTTTGGGTGTAGGATGGCGATCTGATATCAGATTATAAGGGACAGAGTTAGTGAATCCTGTTTTTTTATGTCTGGTATCCTATAAAGACCTATGCACATCGCCACCAGGAAATAACTTGGTGTGGGAGCTGGGATATCAGGATTTGGATGGTTGGCTCTTAACTTTGACATCAGCTAATTGCTAAAACAGACAGAGGTGGCTTTAATTGGAGCTATATAAGAATTTTACATTGATACTGTTGATTTACATATATTAAGGACTAGATAAGTCCATGTAAACGTTTACAAGTAAATAACTTGATGCACAGTATCTGAGTAGACATGTCCCCTTTACAAATACATCTGGCATGTTATGATAGAATGTAATCTAAACATAACAATTACAGGGTTAAAATGTGTAATTCTCCCCAAAAGTATTAGAGCAACAAAAAGGAAAGTACCTTTTTGTGCATTTTAAAGATAATTAAAATAATAATAATAATAATAATAAAAGGATTGGCTACAACAAAAGGAAATGATTATTGTAGAAAGCATGAAACATTATATTATTTAATCTCTTGATTGCCAGAAGGGTGAGCAATGCATTGAAATGTATGGCTGTATCCTATGGCACCCTGTGGGTTAAAAAATACACTGTGTATTTAAACAAAGTAACAACTTTTTTTTTTTTTGTCTCCATCTTCTAGCAACGTGGCGATTTCCATCCTCCCCTGAATAATAGAGCCCCTGCAGCTCCCATGGACAACGAGAATGAGACAGGGAATGGGCCAGGGGTGAATGAGACCGCAAAGGACAGAATACCCAGGTAACATCACTGATCACACAGTACCACCATCCTGCTCATCCAGAACTTTCTGCACACAGATACAAAATGATCTAACTCAAGGGTCTGCAGTGCAATAATATGGAGACCGCTACATTTTTTCATTTACAAGTCTGAATCTTTCTATTTAAAGAAAAATAGACTTATTAAAAAAAAAAAAAGTTGCCTGTCTTTAAGAGCACAAAATATTGTATAACCTTTCTCAAATGAAAGCCACAGACACTTGCCCCACAGTCGAATAGGTTTTGAATTTGTTGACATCATGCATGATACTTTAACTTTTTAAAGGGGTTTCAACCAAATACAGCAAGGGATATAAAAAAAAACCCAGTGCTGGATTACCCACTAGCCACGTGCCCCCACGGTTAGCGGGCCCCTGTAGATTGCGGTGGGCTAGCGCTGCAGCTCCCCATGTAGCAGTTCGGCGGTCACTGTCTGCCATACTCTTTCCTCCAGTCGGTGCCAGGACTCGCCTTCCGCCCAACCGGAGTAGGGAACTCTGGAGTCACCGGACCTCACTGTAGATGTATGTGTATAGGAGAGAGGGGTGTCTCTTACCTTCGCCGGAGTGGTCCTCCTCCTGCAGCGTCAAGTTGTCATTGCGACCCGACATCACATGACTTCGCTGCTGGAGGAGGGCCACCACGAGGAAAGGCCCCCAAAGTCTTGGTGTGTAAGGGCCCCAGGGGTTTTTATCCACCACTGATAAAAAAAAAAAAAAAAGTGTTCATTGGGCAAATTACATTTGCAAAATCAATTGCACAATGTTTCAGTGTAATAAAGGAGAATCCTTTAAAACATAAGGTCAACTTTCTGTATATTTAATTATTGCAATGCTTATTGCATAAAAATGCAGGAGTATGGATTTTAGAAGATCATTTTGTACAAAAGTGAAAATACTAGTTTATTTGTAATGATAAAAAACGCAATGAAAAATACGACGTTTAATCGGAATACTGAAAACGTAGTCCTATTGATAATGGTTCCACTGCATTTCAAACCAGATGGCAATGGGAAACGTTTGATATCAGTGACAGAAATGAGGGTCACAACCTCAAAGCTAGTTGGAGTTGAGATCACAGTGAGCAAAATGATGTCTCTCTTCTCCGTGAAAGGTATGTCAAGTTGGAGACAGGTTCATTGTATAATGCTGTTTCCTGGTTGTCTCAGCTGTTTGAGGGGCCGGGCCGCCCAACCCCTGCCTGTCCTCGTCAGAGCAGCACCTATCTTGTGCTAGCATTGCGTCTAGGGAAGGGCTGTAACATCACACTGTGACTCTGCTTCCCCAGGGACATACCTGTCTTACTCAGCCCAAGTCATTACCTCACACGTCACTGACTAACCCATTCACTGCCAGACAGCCCTGCTTATCCCATTCACCCCCAGACAAATCTGAAAACCATTGCTAAACCTCCCCATCTCAGACTGCTTAACCCCGTCACTGCCGCACAGATCTGCCGGGCTCTGCTTAACCCTTTTACTGACAGACCTGCATCTACATCTTTTTTTTTTTTTTGTAACTTTCCACTCAACGTGGTGTGAAGCCGCATGGAGAAGATTTTAATCCCGATTAGACTGTTTCACGGCACATTGAATAAGAGTCTTCTGAATGAGAAATCGCTACTTCACAATCTGTCTGAGGGTGTGGAGAGTTTTGCTGACCCCTTTTCTGCCTGAGGGAAGAAAGATAATTTGCCTAACTCTTTTTTTCTTGCAGCAATGTGTTGATATTGTCAATGACTCATTTAGTTATTAGAATTGGCGACCAGCAAAACTTTTGCCCAATGTTGCAAACAAAACAAAACATGCCCTTGTATAAATATGCCATGAAACGTTTTGCAAACTTCCCAGTTAGCCAAGCATTAAGTCAGGTGCATTGCAGTTTCCCTTTATATACTACTTTTGAAGAATTTGACAATTGCGAGATTCATTAAATGCTGAGACTATAAATAGGGCACACACACACACACGCCATGTTTCTGTTACTGGAAGTATTTAGCTGAAAACTTACTAATTCTGCAACATTATTAGCCTTTTGAGGTTGGCGAAATGTTTTGCGAGGAATCAAATTTAGGAAAGAAAACGCTGAAAGTTTTCTGCCTGCATTTCAGACAGTTTCATACCTAGTTAGAATGCGTTATTCTTGCTTTTTATTCCGGAGCTGGTTACATATTCTGAGGTTTGTGCTGACATGAGCATTGCATTATTTTTCCACTGGCGCATGATCACCTTCTGCAGGTGCTTTGTCCTCATCTTTGGAGCGTCTTATGCTGTTGATGTGTAACGAAATCAATCAGCAGGAAAACTTTCAGTCTGTGACGTTGGTGTTACAGTTCAGCAATAAAGTATTGACGTGTGGGTCTTACTTTGAAATAAGATTGTATTAAAACTGGGGAATGCTTCAGCAACCGAGCAAATCATTTTGTTGTGGTTGGGTGGTCTTTGGAACTATTTGCTTTATCAACCATCTTCTTGTAACTGGTTCACCACTTTGCAATGCACAATTGGGCAAAAACTGTGTTAAAAAAACAAACAAACATACAAAAAAAAAATTGTCCCTAAATGGGTTGCTGGTTCTACTCTCCCAGTCTCAGATTTACAATCTGGGTAATGCATCAAGACCACCCCTGTAATGAAAAGTGAATGTATGCACATTTTTTAACAGTATTGATCGACTTAACCAGTGGTGGAAATGTGATGGCAACTTTCCTTTATTTAAAAGTGTAGATTTTACTTGGCTATATTTATTACACACCTCCGCAATCGCAGATTAAGACAAATGTTGCTCATTGGTTAATGTGTTTTTCATTTGTGTTGTTTTTGTAGAATTGATACCTATGGATTTGAAAGGCCTGAAGGATTTGATTATGTGTTTTATGAAGAGTTCCTTTCTAGATACCTCGTGGTTCTTACCAGGAGAGCAATTAAATGGTCCAAGCTCTTGCAGGAGACCACATATGTGGAGAAAAGTATAAAAGGTACATTGTACTAAAAGAAAATATTTTGTCTGAAAGTTCAATAAATCTGTGTGTTTAAAAATACAGGAAAAAAACCCATATACAAATGTATGTATTTATATAAGAGCTGGTATTAAGCTTGTGCAGTTATGAAAAGAAAAAAAAAAAACAATTAACACAAGATTTACATCTCACTTTATAAATTCAGTTAGGACTCTTGACCTCATGAAACACATCCGTGATAGTTTATGCTGACCTCCCAGCCCTTACACATTAATAATAGCAAACCAAACGTGCTTTGTTAGCAGTAACAGAAACACTTAAAACTTTGTGTGAATTCTCCTTTTTTTTAATGGAGGCATTCCATTTTGTAAAAAAAATAATGTTAAATAGTTGTGGCTTATTATATAGCACCAACACATTCCATAATCTGCTCTGTGTGTGAAGGCCAGAATTAGCTCATGTGAAATTGGGGATGTCTGCATGCCCCTTGTATGTTAGAAGATGCAGGATTTATATTGGGGGAGATTTCATGTGGATTGCGAGTGACGAAACAACGACAACAGTAGTGAATTCTCATGAGGCACGGTTACAAAACAAATAAAATGCATACATCATTGGATAAGTTACTTCAAAGAAGCCATTTTTGTAAAAAAAGATGCACATACTTTGTTATTGACATTTTAGATGGCTGCTTTTTGTGATGTTTAACACGCACATGTCAGCATCGCTATTGCCAGTTGTTGTGTGTTTGTGTAAATGCTAGTGATCAGGAGGCACGAACGGAAATCTAAATGTCACGACAGCTTGGAAAATGCTTTAACCATTTGGCCCCCACCCGGGCTGGCAACCCATTGCTATACAATGTGCTGCAGGCCGCTCTAGGAGCAGAAGAGTTAATTAGTGCTGTTTTTACCATGTGAAATAATGTCAATTACAGACACATGAAAATAGGAACATTACGTGATTAGTATGAAAAATGCTTACGTGATACTGAGCGGGCAGACATGCACATTTTTAAAGCATCTATTTTTTTTAATGCCGTTCTGCTTCTAACATTTTAAATTCTGGTTATCATAGAAAATGAGTGTTTAGTACCCACACAATGCGTATATGTAGAGGGAGGTGGCAGAAATGTAACTGTTAACACAATGACACTGGATTACTTTATCACTTGTGCCCCTGATTTGGACTTCAATAGGCAGAGTCCTAATGTCTCTGCTTTGTTGTTTCAGTAAAGAGGTACATTAGGAAAGGCATTCCCAATGAACACCGTTCTCTTGTATGGATGATAATGAGTGGAGCGCAGGCCCAAATGGAGCTGAATCCAGGATATTATCGCAGCATCTTGGCAGAGGGAGAAAAGAATGAGAAGCTGGTGGAGACCATTGTGACAGGTAAGGTCCCATGAGTGTGTCCTCTGATACACGATCATGTCATGTAAATGGGAAGGTCACAGAAAAGGCCCCTTTGTAAATGGTGGTCGAGGACAACTGGATCTCTATGTACTCCATGTCGTTGTCATTTTAACATATTTAATTGACTGAGCTAAACCAGATAGAACACAAACATTGTGATGTCTGACAATTGTCTTTATTAATAATAACTTTATTTCATATAGTGCTTTTCTCCTAATGGGACTCAAAGCGCTTCAAAATTACAGTATAGTGTGCGGTACGCAGCATTGTACATAGGGTTTTTATAAGTCCAGCCCCTGCCCAGATGATCTTACAATCTGTTTTTAGGCACAGGGAGATAACGTGAATCGCCCAAGGTCACAAGGAGCTGACACCGGGATTTGAGTCAGGTTCACAAGGGAGGGGGTCCCTGCTCGGCTGATTGAACGTTACGTACTGGAGGGGTGCAATCAGGGAATGGAATTGACTGTAAGCACGAGAGGGAAAGAATTCCCCATAGGATGCACTCGGCCCCCACTGAAGTAATTCAAACATATCTTTATTGAACCATGTATAGAGAGAAATCAAAAAAAGTTTAAAACCAGCCAACTTTGGTAACGAGCGTGGGGATAAATAAGCAGATACGTAAGTAAAATGCTGCTATACTCATGTGAGCACTATGCGCTAAGCTATAATTGATAAGCGTTGAGTGAAACACACTAAACTCCAGTAAGTATTACTAAATACAAGTGCTGTGGTGAACCACTAATGCAGTGGAATAAAAGTTTGACTCTGGTATGATGCGGCGTTGTTGGTGTTGATCATATTAAGTGCAGTGAAGATAAAGTCATTATATTGTAGTGGAGCATTGTTCAGAAGTATAGCCACCTGTACTGTCTGCGTCTAGTGGCTACCTCCTGCGGTCCACATCATAGTTCTCTATCTCAAGGCTAAAGTTCCCCGTTAGTAAGTTTCCCCACGTTGTTACAGCTGATCACAGTACTAAGACCTGCGTCTCAGTCGCGCTCATGACGTTTCGACTATGATGTCATCATTACCATTAGGGTAGTGACTGGGACGCAGGTGATAGGAGATGAGCAATAAATGAAGATAAATAATAAAAAAATAAAATGTTTAAAGTTACATTAAAATGCAGGAAAGTGGAACATAAGTACAACCATGGATCCCTATGTTTATTCCTGATATCTGCTCTGGGCTCAGTTATGACAAATATCCATCATTCTTGTTTGACCTGCAGGTTTGTAATTCATGACCATTTCACAAAATCCATTAAGTTGTTGGTTTCCCTTCAGTAGGAACATGTTAAAACCCTCCTGAGCTGCAGAGATTGATCTAGATGCCTTCGATAAGTGTTGCTGCTTTCTCAATAACGACTCAAGTGTATACTTTTTATATTATAGATTTACTCTACTTTAAACTTGCTTTTTTTCTATATAATATGGGAAGAGATTCCTCCTTGTTTTTCCAGAATCACTCCAAAGATATATTTTAGAGATGTATTTGAAAGTCTTCTGAAACATTAGTTGCTGTCCTCACCTGCTGGTCAGATTTAGGACTAGATTACTAAGCCATGATACTCCATAAGATGCCCTACATTGCAGCTTTATAGACCTTTACATCAGTCCAAGGTATCTTCTGGAATAAAATTGCACACCATATTCCTCATACACTTGAATGGGCCTTAAGGTTTCTTGCAGTCTGAAAGGCTTCTTATAAAGTAGCACTTCTGGCTAAATATGGGCCATAATGTCTGCACAAGTAGTTACTCCACTTAAAGGATTAAAGGAAAAGTATATTTATTTGTGAATGCAACATTAATGTGAATTGTGCCCACCAGAAACCTCTTCTTTATGTGGTCCATTGTATTATTTATCCAAAGGCCAAATACTTCCAATTGAACATTTTACAAGTAGATAATGGTTAGGGAAACAGAAGGGGTACAAAAATGTTTGTACTCCAAAAGAAAATTCACTTGTGTGCACAGAAAATGTAACTTTTAATACAAGATCCTTAAAACATATATTACCGTAACAATTAATGTAATTAACCATAAAAATAGATTAAATAATATGCACATATGCAACAGAGTTAGCCCCACATATAGATAGATTCCAGTATAAAAATACAACTGGAACCTGGGAGGCTAAACAAAGTGCAACCAGACAAGGTGAGTCAAAATGCCCAACACTTGCAATCACTAGCACAGTAAATAGTTGGCCAGATACAGCAGCAGGGATACGGCTACAATGTGTCCATAGATTGTTGCAATAGTATCAGTAGAACCATCCCTGCCAGCTACACTATTTTTAGATATATGGCTATGCTAGTGAGAGTACTGGTATTAGCACACTGTGTTAAAACAACCCCATAACAGGGGCTGATGACATGATGACGCGTCCAACGCGCGTTTCCCTCCTACTATGGAGCTTCGTCAGGGACAATTTTTAGGTAATGGTTACATGGAACTTTTATCGATAACACGAGTGCAGGGCTGTTAGAAACAGTTTGAGGTACAGTAACTGTCATAATAATGGGAGGAATGGAAGTGTTGAGTCCTAATGATTAAAACCCATGGCCTGTTTGTTGCTGGTCACTGTCGTGTAAATGGTGTCACAAAATGTACTATAATCAATGGAGAAATTAGTTAGAGCTAGACATTGAGTATTGTAACATTTTAGCGGACTTACTGTATTTGGCCAACTAAATAGGAAATATATATATATACTGTATATATTGTTTCTAATGTTTGTTTCATATACTGCTTCCTTTTTTGTGTGCAACAAAAACTAGGAATGCCCAGAAACTGAGGCGGCTGCCAACATTAAAATAAATTGTTAGAAGAATTAAGAACCAACTTTTTATTTATTTTTTACAAAATGGGAAAGTTTATTGATACTATGTCGCAACAAGATAGGGATTCAATCGAACAGACGTGAGCATACCTCTTGGGGTCTCAGACTGATTGATTGCGATGGGTCACAGATAATTTCGCCCCTGAGGAAATATGATGGTACAGTATATTGTTGATGGGGGAGATAGAATCTGGCATACAATTCCCCATTTATTGTTAGGAGGCTGTGTGGTGATAGCTTTGTTGTTAATCTTTGAAAATGCTATTTTTTTAGTATTTGTGTTAATTTGTTGAATTTTGAAATTATAAGTATGATTGGCAAAACTAAACAATTTTGTGTAAAAATAAAAAAATGTTAGAAAATCCAACCAAATGACATGTAATGAACCCAAATATATATCTGTGTTGTAGAGCATGTGGTCTGAGAGGTTCTTTGTCTCATATCTGGCTAGTTTTCCCCAAAATTCAACCCATGTGGTACAGTCCATGACTTTTTGTTCTTGACAGAATTGTCATTATTGTTCCAAGAGACCCGTGGTCCTTACTTTTGAACACACCAATTGAGGGCATAGTTAAAAATTAAGCAAGGCTGGCCACGCACATTGCATTAACAATCAGATGCCTAGTGGCTACCTTCTGGAGACCGACCAACCCTCCTCCCTTTAAGAAAGTCAGAGAACAAATATATCACGTAATGCTTATGGAAAGTTTAACAAGTTACCTAGAGGACACTTTGAAGAGGTTTCCAAGTGTTTCGGAATGTCATGAATAATGGCAATACTATTTCTGGAGGTGATCGGCTATAAGATTAATACCTGGAGGCACTTGCCTGATCGACCACAAGCCTGATAAAACACTGAGAGATTATAAATATACGGTTGGAATACGGAAATAAATACTTGTGTTGAACCTCTCCATTCGCCCTTCCCTCTTGTATCACCCACCTTACCTTGTTTTTTCTTCATCTGCACGGTGTTCTTTTTTTTTTTTGTCAGTTTTTTCTTCTTGTACCTGTATAAAACAGAAGATGTAAAAGTACTAAATAGAGATATTTCCAAAAAAATTAAACAAAATTGTTAGCAATAAAATAGTGTAAAAAAATAGCCTGTATTACAAATGCAATACATTATTACCGCAAATAATTTCATGGGCAATGCCCTGACCCAAGCCTTCCCTCATCCAGAGTAGAAGGCTGTTACCAATGAAAATTGGAACATACAGTATATGGCTAGAAAATTATTATTACCTAACTTAAGTTTAACCAGTTCCCTTGCGTCTCTGATTTGGTAGACTTGGTTACTATGATTCATGTAGAAAATGAGTATCCTATTGTGCAAAAAACAGAACCTGGTGAGTTGACCTTTAACCCATAGTGCTGTCTGGTTCCCTTCTGTTCACACAGTGCAACAGCAATCACTGCTGGACTTCATTAGGTTTTCTTTCCACAGATCTAAATAGAACTTTTCCTGACAACGTGAAGTTTCGGAAAAGCGCTAACCCGTGTTTACAACAAGCCTTGTACAACATCTTGGTGGCTTATGGACACCATAATAGGAATGTGGGCTATTGCCAGGTAAGTCAAACACATTTTCTTCAAATTCAGAATCCTTCTATTGCAGCCTATGTCATTAATAATACAGTGTAAAGGGGACCATTTTTTGGCAATTGTGATTTCTCCTCGTTCTACTTGTAATATAATATAATCTAATTTTTTCACTACAACCAGAGGTCCTAGGTCTGTAAGAATTTTTAAAACCTGCTCATGAATGGAGAGTCTGGGACACAACAAAGAGGGGCCCTGGATAAAGGACTTCAAGTAAATGGAGAAAGACCCCTGAAGTTGATTAAAAGTATCAAAGGAGTGACTGGACTCACAACAGAATGAGGCAGGCTGGGTCTCTAGATGAAAACTATCTCTGACCTTGGAGAAAGGGAGAGTAGTCACATAGTAGAGAGATTTAAGGAGGAATTGGTTAAATGTGCTCTGCCAATGCTTCTCCTGTGATTCAATATGGTGTCTTAGAACAATTATCCAATCTTATTACAAGGTTATGCCATGAAAAGTGTGTGTGTGTGTGTGTGTGTGTGTGTGTGTGTGCGCGTGTGCGTGCGTGCGCCTTGGCCCTGCATGAGGGACAGGAAGGTGTCTGAGGTTGGACTGGAAGAGTTTCCAATTCCTGGAAGATAGGAGAACAGTTAAGTTGCTGAGTGTGTCCTGTCTATAAATAAAGTGTTATCTTCATTGTGGGGCCTCATTTTCCTTTTGTGATGTTTTTCCAGTAGCATAAACAGTACATTTGCGCGTGTAGTATTTACAGTAATGTTGGATTAACCCTTGATCATTATCATATATACTGTTTGCTCATGATGTAAATAGGAGCATCTTAACAACTTGTGTATAAGACGTGACAATCCATAAATGTAATATTAGTCTTAATTAAAAGGGGCGGGGCGGGGGGTGAAAGAACAGGCAACATACTTTTGGGAACCACACTGCTTTTCTGTCTAAAGTCGGCTTTACGCAGTGGTCTCTGTCCTTCTCTCTCTGTCCTTCTCTCTCTGTCCTTCCCTCTCTGTCCTTCCCTCTCTGTCCTTCCCTCTCTGTCCTTCCCTCTCTGTCCGTCTCTCTCTGTCCGTCTCTCTCTGTCCGTCTCTCTCTGTCCGTCTCTCTCTGTCCGTCTCTCTCTGTCCGTCTCTCTCTGTCCGTCTCTCTCTGTCCGTCTCTCTCTGTCCGTCTCTCTCTGTCTCTCTCTGTGTAATATAATAATAATTTTTTTTTATATCACATGTTCACACCTCACAGGAATTCACACATATGTGGGAACTATGCTGAGGATATTTTACATACAGTAGTGTATTCTGCCCCTGTCTCCCTTTAGATATATCTGTACAGCCACTGGTATATTGTTCTTAAAATATCTTATTTACTTTCCTGACTGCAGATGACAGTCCTGTGTTATTTTTTTGGCTAGGTAGATTGATCAGCCTTCCAGATGTGATGATGCGTTATTAGATCCAGTCCGGTATGAGCATTGTGATGTGCTGACCTGGTGATAGAATGATGCTGAATGGCAAACTTCATGAATATTCTACTTTGTGGAGCTTCTTTTGTGCCCAGTGTTCCAATCGTTCAGTAACATTCTGTCGCTATGACTGCAGTTGTAAAGCTGGCAGGCAGAGTGAGGACTATAACAGAAACCAGGCCAGGCAAAGAGTGTGAATGAACGCTCATGGATAAAGCAGAATGTAGCATTGACATTTGAGAACTATTGTAAATCTGATTTCCATTTCCATCCACATACCGCCAGTACTCCAGCAGCAGCTTATAATTATGAAAACTCCAATTGTGATGTACTGTATTGTATCAGCTTACCATGTATTGAGTTTACATTTTGGAGTGGTAATTATACGGATATTTTGGACTGTATTTGTTTAGTATTGCAATATAGTCAGTAATTACCAAAATGATACAGAGCCGTTGCAAACCAACCATCTTGCAAGTCTATGCCCCACCCATCAGCCCTCCTTCCTATATGTGTTTTATGGTCATGCTTCTCAACACTCATACACCTTAGCTAGGCCATCATTTATGGAAAGCCAACCATAGGTTACCTGCAAGTGTGTGCTTGGTAATTCATTAAATATTCCTTAAGATCAGGTGTGGTTGGAGTTCCTGTAGGAGAGCGGGTTGAGGAACACTGGTTTATGGGAACCTTGGTACTGTATTAGCAGTTGTTCAGTTGCATGCTCTCATTACTTAATCCAAACAGCTCAGACAATGTTTCAAAGAATCAGGTACTCTACTTGACCAAGATTAAATCTGAAATGATTAATTATACTGAAATATCAACTCTCAGAGAACAGAAAGAAGTTACGTTTCATGCCTCCTGTTCTCAACGGTGGTCATCCCCGTTCCTTTAATTGTTGGCAACATATAAATGATTAATAGTTATAGTTTACTTTCCCTATCTACTCTTCTTTCATAGTTTAACATGTGCTTGTTGATGGCTTAGTGCGTAACGAAACGGACTCTGGAACAGAGGAGCATGATTCAAATTCCAGTGTTTGCTTGGACCAAGTTACTTTAGCTCCCTATGCCTCGGGCGCCAAGATTAGATGGAAATCTCTACGGGCCAGGGACTCCTTGTACCTGCAAAATTCCAGGTATCGCGTACATGCGTCGGTGATTAAATAAGAAAAAAAATCTGATTATTAGTTTATTAAGGCCTGAAGTTTAGGCTTGCAAAACACAATAAATGATCACAATATACAATACAAAGTGGCATAGTTACAAAGCAACGCTAAGCAGTAAGTCCCTTTCTAACCCGCTCACATGAATGGGCTATAAAGATGCCTTATGGCATTGCACTGCTCCGTAAATATGGTCTCTACTGCTTTCATTAATGACTGGTTAGGCTATTGCCTAACTGAGGAATGAAGACTGTCGTGATTGTAACATTGCAGTGACCATAACTGAGACAAACCAGTTATTTTGACATTTACAGTAGCATTCTATTGAAATTAAATAACCTTTTTTAAATTAAATATCCATATTTGTCAAATAGAAACCAATTGGATGGTTTCCAAATAAAATATGGGTGAGACTAGAAAAGTAAAAAAACAAAAAAAAAGTGTATATTGTTGTGCTCTGATTGGGAGAGAGGGAGAAATGTAGGGGTTAAAAGTGAAGGTATATCCCTCCCCTACAAATTATGTAACGGAACACTACTGGAAGATTTATCAAGAACATGTAAGGCAATGAAGGTGAATTATAGGCAATTTGTACCGAAAAAAAATAATTTGGACCAAGTGTAACTGCACCTTTAAATATATGTAGAACTCTACTTGCTATAGGTCAGTGGTGTGCAAACGGGTTGCGTGCCTCCCCCCCCCCCCCCCCCCCGTACATGGGATTTTGTAAGGGGGGCATACGGTTGCCGAGCCCCTGTGCTTTTCCCCAGGCATGTAAATGAAATGCCGGGGGAGGCGCGAGGCCTCTGCAACTTCACTTACCTGCTCTCTCGACATGACAACGCGGTGTCAAATAGCAACGCGTCACATGATGTTGTGACGTCATATGACGCATAGGTAAGGAGGAGCGGAGACGGGGGGGGGCGCAAACTTAAAAGTTAGCGCACCCCTGCTTTAGGTGATCTAGCTCAACCAACTCTGTACAGTACTAATTACATAAATGGGGAGTGCAACAGGGGAGTATATATATTAATTGACACAACAAAGACAAAGTCCCTCTTTATGCACTCAATAGACAACCTCCTTAAACTGTAACCTTTAATGAAATTAAAATAGTCAGTATATAGAAAACAGAATTTAAAAAAAAATGTCTTTGAGGACAAAACATAAGCTAGATCTCTAGGGAGTACCCAAAATTGTATGATTATTATACCTCTTCTAAATATGACGAATGAACAAAAGCCCAACCTAATTAAAACCTAATGCGTGTGTTTCTCGAACTGAGCTTCTTTCTGCTGGGGCACCCCAGAGTGAAACGCACATCGGGTTTTAGAGACGTCACGAGCGGGATCTTTAGGCCACATCACAGAGCCGCTGGCGTATGCTTGTTCCGACATTGCTGCAGCAACATGAATGATTACTGACATTTAGCAGTGAACCTTTCATATTTCCCACTGGCACAATTGGATGTTTATTTAGTACTCTGTCTTCAAGGACTCTTTTATTTTAGGTCCCTTAATGGTACAATAGCAGGCAATCCTTTTCAGGTATAGTCCCTTTTACCAACTAACTTAGTTTTGGGCTGTAGTTTGTTGAGGTAATATTTTAGTTTTCACTTTTCTTTCATTTATAGGTATGGCTTCTGTTTTCCCCCTCAATATTAGTCATTTTATTTTGATTATTAAAGGTTATATTTTAGGAGGTTGTATGAGTGCATAAAGAGGGATACGTTGTGTTTGTGTCAGTCTTTAAAACACACCACGCACTGCAATGATTGGCCAAACTAGTGTTTAGTGAATGGGCCATAAGCTCTCTTCTAGCACTGGAAAGGGTGTTGTGGAAAACCACTGCATCATGCATACGCTCCTATAGCCTGCACAATTTAGTGTGTATATGAGAACAGAAAGTTTTAGGCTGTAAACGGACTTTAGTTTGGCACTGTCTTGACAGAGAGGAGCCCACCAATAGGGGATGGGTTAGTATTATTCTCCGATTACCACAGTTACGTGAGGAACATCATTATCCCTCATCATTGAGATGTGAGGTGCCCTGTACAAATAGCTGCCCTAATACAGACCTAACTAGGGGCATAGATGGAGATAAAGGTATATATGCATATCATTTATTTGTATAGCGCTATCCATGTACGTAACGTTGCACAGCACTAATAGACCAACGGAATAATTTGAGAAATAATGGAAATAAGCGCTTCTAAGATGAAATCGACACTTTTCAAACAGCGACTTTTTTGTTCAGAAGTTCTAGTCCAACTATTGAATTAATTTTCAAATCCAAGTGAAAATGGTCAAAACACAACAAAAATCACGCTGATTAACTTTTTTCATTTTTTTTATAAACGCTTACATTTTTTTTTTGGCACACTTTTGCTGAAACGTAGATGTCTGGCCAAATTTCGTAAAAGAAAACTTCTTTTTATTTTAAGCTTTTTTTTTTTTTACAAATTTTTTTTTTTTACAAAGGTAAGAAGTGCACAATCTAAAAAAAACAAAATCCCAGTGAAAGTGACCATTTATTTTCTAGTTTGATTCCAAGTTCTTGGGACCTATTCTATAAGCCTTCATAAAAAATATCGCTGGGCCGGTTGCGCCGCCAGTTTTGGCAGTGTTGCTATCACGGTATTCAGAAAGCGCTGAATGCCTGAGATAGCATAATGACTAAATCTGATGAGTAGCCGGCGATGTGATGTTAAACTCTCTCAAAAGGGCTCACCCAGCGACCATCAGCGATCTGGCCGGCGCATATCTCGCCAGCGATCGCAAGATTTTAATAAAATGTTTAATACTAGTGTACGTGAGCAAGGGGTGTCCGGAGCAGAACCTTGTTGATTTCAGATCCGGGGACCCCCTGCTTCCCGAGATACAGGCACCGTAACGGGGGGTGGGCGGTATCTCCTATGCATTTAAATGTCTCGCGTCACATGACCGTGGGATTTAAATGCATAGGAGATACCGGCATCCCATAATGGGGCCTGTATCTTGGGAAGCAGGGGGTCCTCGGACCTCAAATCAACATGGTTCTGCTCCAGAGACCCCCTGCTCACGTACACTTGTATTACAATTGCTATTAAAACCGCTTCATTACCTGAGCAGCTAGCTAATAAGACAATGAAGGCGTTAACTGCAATAGCCTGTTCATTGGGGGCAGAGGGGGTGGATTAAGGGGGTAATAGCCTCAGGCTGGGTGGTTAGACCTGCCTGAAAGGTTGCAGGAGGAGTTAACCCCCTTCACTACCATAGCGGTGGAAATTGCTATGTTAATGAAGGGGTTAACTCCTCCCGCAACCTTCCAGGCAGGTCTAAACACCCACCCTTGGGGCAACTACCCCTTTCACCCAATCCCTCTACCCCAATAAACAAAAATAAACACAACAACCCTACTACCCACCTCCTCTACCAACAACAACCCCCCCCCACCCCAACACACACAATACAGTAATGGAAAAAATAACTATCTACATATGGATAATAGCTCATTTGCCCATTCTAAAATCAAACATTAACCAGCCAGCATAAATAAAGTAAATCATCCTCTTACTCCTGCCATGATGAAGGGCATCCTCATCACCATACTCCAGGTGCATGTCCTCTGTTTGCAGCAAGAGTACAAGAAAAAATACAATCTAGTGGCTCCTAACCCCTTAACCACCTTAGCGGTTAATAACTGCTATAGTAATTAAGGGGTTAACCCACAATCCTCCGCTACCCACCCGGGAGGCCTAACCACCCACCCCGGACCCAATACCCTCTACCCAAAAAAATAATTAAAAACCAGCATTGGCCAAAAAATGCATTGCCTGTCACTGTATTTATCTGCAGGGCACAGATTAATACATTGGCAGGCAATGGGCAATCAAAAACATAAAAATAAATACAATAAAAAAAACCTGAATAAAGACCATTACATACATTCAATATTTCTTACCTTTAGAAGTCTTCACCCTCTGAATCCCGGTGTATTAGGAAGCTCTCGACACGCAACGTCATCACCTGCAATCCGTCTCCATCCACCTTGAAGATCAGCATCCGGTATCAAAATCTTTCTTTAATCTTCTTTCACCGTCTTTTATCTTCTTCTGTAATTATTTTCTTATCTTGTATCTTCTTTATTTCAATTCAAAAGCCCATGTTAAATCCAAAACGGATGTTGCCACATCGAGTTATTCCGCTAAAATGAGACATACAGGTCTTATATACTGTATGGCCTGTGACGTCACATTTTAGGGTCAGGTGGTACAGCTCCAATCCGATTGGATGCTGTATCATGTGACAGGATTTTTTCTTTAAGGATGTGACATCTCCAAGTGAGGTACGTCACATCCTTAAAACCACATGGCTATATCACATGGTATCACAGCCAAAGGGATTGTCTTCAATCCCATTGGTTCCTGTACCATGTGATATGTTCCATTAGTTCAAAAGGATGTGACATCACTTTAAGGGATGATGTCACATCATTTTTTTTTTTTTATTATTATTTTTAGAATGTAACATATCACATGGTACAGGAACCAATGTGATAGAAGACAATCCCATTGGCTGTAATATCATGATATAGCCATGTGGTTTTCAGGATGTGACGTACCTCCCTTGAAGATGACATCACATCTTTAAAAAAAAAAATTTCAATCCTGTCAAATCAGATTGGAGCTGTAATATCTGACCCTAAAATGTGTCACAGGCCCTATATAAGGCCTGTATGTCTCATTTTTGCGGAAGATCTCGACGTGGCAACATCAGTTTTGGATTTAACATGGGGTTTTGGATTGAAAGATAGAAGATGAAAGAAGATTTTGGTACCTGATGCTGATCTTCAGCTGACGGATTGCGGGTGATAATGTCGCGGGTCGATAGCTTCCTGATACGCCGGGATTCGGAGGGTGAAGACCTCTAAAGGTAAGTAATATTGAATGTATGTAATTGTCTTTTTTCAGGTTTTTATTTATTGTATTTTTATGTTTTTGATTGACCATTGACTGCAAATGTAATCTGTGATGGTACGGATAAATACAGTGACAGGCAATGCATTTTTTGGCAAATACTTGATTTGAATTGATTGTTTTATTGTTTCTGCTTATTGATTTGATTTAAATTGTTTGTGATTTGGGGGGGAGGTGTTGGGGTAGAGGAGCTGGGTATTAGTGTTTGTGTATTTGAATGTTTATTGTGGGTAGCGGGTGGGTAGCGGGAGGGGTTAACCCCTACATTACCTTGGCTGTTTTAACCACAAAGGTTATGAAGGGGTTAATTCCACCCGCAACCCCCCCTGCAAGGCTTAAACACCCATCAAGGGCCAAATACCACCTTCACCCACCCCCGCTACCCACAATAAACATGGCACTGGTAGTTAACCCCTTCATTGCCTTCGCAGTTAGCCGCTTACGTAATGAAGTTGCCTGTAAATGCATTTTTATTGCATGGGATTCATGCCGGGGGTCTCCGGTGCTGGTATTAATGTGTATCAGCTCCAGATGCTCCCAGCATCACTCAGAAGAAAAAAAAATGCATTTTTCCTGCCTCGAAGTATCTCTTGCCGCTTCCCCCCAGCCTCAAGCCAACTTTTCCTGGCGTGAGGATTTTGGGAAAAACTCGCCATTCTAGAGTCGCGATTAGCCTCGATAAGATAATCGAGGCTACTAGAATTGCACGAGCTTCAGAACCTGCCGATAAATGGCTTATCGATGCTCACCCGGCGATGCGTTTTGGACGGCACCAAAAAATGGCAATTCATGCCTTTATCGCCCACTTATGGAGGCGTTTATGAATAGCAGCAGGCATTTTGGCCGAAAAGGCCTTGATAAGCGGGTTATCGAGGCTACTAGAAGAGGCCCCCTTAGCTTTGCCACCATTTTCTGGAAGCGGCAGTGGAAATCAAAACGGGAGGAAAGGGAAATGATGACACACTTTTATGTGAATCGCCTTTTTATTTCTCATTTTGTGTGTGTTTTATTTACACCTCCCAATATATGGATTGCTAATTTTGCTCATATATATGGTAAGTATCTTTCTAACTCCTGTTTATGTTTTTGTTACTTGCAAGTGATTGTAGATACAGTATCACCATAATATAAACAGTCACTCTGACTTGATTCCACTCTAAAGGGAAAATGAAAGAGCATATTCCAGTTTCATTAAAGTGACTAATTTCTCTCACATTTTTCACCTGTATTTTCCAATTGATGACTAATTAAAAATATATATATATTTATGAATGTTTGTATTTTTTTGTAATAAAGCCAGACGAGTAAAACGCAGTGCGATGCGTTGCAGTGATGGGGTCAGTACATTTTGAACTCCCACATTTATATTATTTTAAATTAGCTGCTCCATTTGGTCTGTTTTCTTCTCAACATAGAAATCTACAATTATAATCAATTGCGTAATTAAATATTGTCATATATCACTTTCTAAGGATGTTGAATATTTTAAGAAATAGATTATAATTTACATTGCATAATATGCAATTTAGCTGTAACATTTTAATCAATCATCTCTCTGCATAATTCTCTTCATTAAATACAAGTGGTCATTATGGAAGTGTATTTATATAGAATTATCCACAGCATTTTAGAACATAATCGGTGCCTCCAATAATTTTACATGGGGGGGAAGGTTAGAATTTGGCCAAAGTGGTGGGAAAATAGCCATGTATAAATGCTATAAAGATAACACGTTTGAATCTGAATACCATGATGCTGCTTTTAGTAAATCTGACCTTGAACAGCAGAATGATGAACCTTGGTTTGCTATGGATTAGGGTGTCCTGGATGACCCTCTTTGTTGCTACCAGTTTCTTGTAGAGCTGTTCTCTCACTGGTTTATTTTCAAGAACTTGTTTCCCCTTCAATACATGAGACGCTGTGGTGACACATGGCAGACTCTTAACGTTTGTGCAGGGCCATTGTGGTATCATTGACACTCCTAGATCATTAGCTTTTATGATGTAATATTAAGCACCAAATGTATTTTGTTTAAAAAAATAAAACGCAATAACTCAAAAGTCAGGCCTTTCACAGTTTGTTCTATGATGATTATGTATATACAGTACCACTAATGTAGCGTTATTGAGTTACATGTTTGCCGACGCAGAAGAATACATGTAGATCTAAGCACATGCGTTCTCTCCATTACAGGGCATGAATTTTATCACTGGATACCTCATTCTTGTTACAAAAGATGAAGAGAAATCCTTTTGGTTGCTAGATGCTCTGATTGGACACATTTTGCCTGGTATGTTAACTGCATTTCACAAGAATGTTTACTATGAAGAAGTTAATGTAGATGCACTATTGTGTGTGTGTGTGTGTGTGTGTGTGTGTGTGTGTGGTGTGTGTGTGGTGTGTGTGGTGTGTGTGGTGTGTGTGGTGTGTGTGGTGTGTGTGGTGTGTGTGTGTGTGTGTGTGTTTTATAATATTTTAACTTTTGAACTTTACATAGTGATTTTGAAATATCCCAACATGCAAGAGAATCCTTGGTATGTAGGCCAAATACGGTTTAAAGAACGCTGCATGTTGTGCCATATTATTCTTTTTGGCATAAAAAAGTCAGGGTGCCACTGCCTAACTTATTTTACTTGGTCATTGAGACTTGGGGTCACATGTCTACTATGTAACAACAGTATTTATAACCTTTGAAAAGTAAGGGTGGAACACACCAACTTTTTCATTGATCTCCTCCTATTTGCAAGGGAAAGGCTGCATTAAATGAGTAAATGGTAAGACTGGGGCAGTGTTGTAGGTCCTGTAAAATACCAAAGGGGGTATCTGAATAGAATTACCATATAACAAACTACACTCTCCACACTTTTTTTTTTTCTCTCTTTTTTTTTAAACTAATCACATACTACTGGAAATAACAAGGAGAAAAAACGGAGCACTACCCAATGCAAGAGGGCACAGAGATGCGTATCCCAATAGTCATAACAAAATAGCACATTTATTGGATCATGGAATAAAGGCTATAAGCCCAAAACCAACATGTAAAGAGCCCATAATGGCTCTTTACCTTGATAATATAATATATCCACACTGATATTATTCAGGACATGACCCTTATTATATTCCTGCCATTCTTCTGGACACAAGTCTTTGTTTGCATTTTCACTGAAGCATGTGGGATCCTTCCAGTTAGGCTTGTGGGTTAGGATACTTACCTGTTATATATTCTACGTGCACTGATATCTTCAAAATTCAACTAATCTGTCCAACAGTCTCTGAGCACCACACAGTTTTTTGGAACTTTAATCACATACAACATTGGAAAATCTTGCCAATATGTTTTGAACAAATGTTGATAATTAGAAATAATTTTCAGCGCCTCCAAAAAATTGGTCAGGATTTTTTTTAACCTTTATTATATCTTTAGAATCTGAAGCACTTGAATGTTTGCAACTTTTGCCCTTTGAAACCTGTTTTCCACGGCATGTTCAGATATTCAGAGGTAGGGCCTAAATCGGAGTATGTACTAAACATTTAATAAATTATGAAGCAAAAGAGCAGAGGGCTCCATCATTGTCACTCAATGGTAATGTATGATTCTGTTGGCTTGCTGGCTTTCCGACCTTAAATAAGCACTCAACAAAGGGGACTGTGGGCCTTATTCATGAAGTTTGGAAGTTGCTGGAAACCGCCATTAACATGAATGGCACTTTGTCCCGCACTTTAGCTGCAGTCTGCACTGTCACGGCTTACGGAAAAGGCCCATAGTGTCTAGGCCAACAAAAGCCTGCTTGGCGCAAATTTATATATTTTTATTTTTGACACATCTGTAGCCAGGGAGATTTTTGCGTCCTCCCACCTCGCTGAATCGTATAACACTGAAACAAGGTGAGGAGAAAAGGGCAGAGTGTTTAATAACAGATGTAGCCAATGTTATTGCAACCCATGGGGCACTTCAGTGGGTGAAATAGCATGATAGCCCCGGTATGGGACATTTGGTTGCAGCTGTTTCGTGACCGTCTGCCAACGTTCGGCCGCAGACGGACCCTCCGCCACTGGAATTCCCGCCGCCAACTGCTTCTAAGATGCTTTATTACGGTTTCGGATACGGGGTTAATTTAAGTGGTTTTAGTACTTAGGGTTGGGGGTTAATTTAAGGGTTTTAGCTGCTAGGGTAGAGGGTTTTAGGGTAAGGGCTTGGGGTAGGATTTTTTTAGGATAAGGGCTTAGGGTAGGGGGTTTAGACAGCGGTGGCAGGTTCCGGTGGCGACCGATGTGAGTCATGGCGAAGCACCAGGGGTCGTTTGGTTGCGATGAAACTATTGTGGCCAAATGTCCTAGACCAGTGGTTCCCAAATTGTGCGCTGCGGCACCCTGGTGCGCCGTGGCTTGCCTAGAGGGGCGCCGTGATTATCCCTCGCCACCATCCCTCCGAATATCCCTCCCCACTATCCCTCCTTAATGCCGGCCAGGGCTGCAGGGGATTGGCTGCAGGTGTGAGGAAGCCGGGGGCGGGGCTTCCGCTTTGTGCAGAGCACACGGTGAGTGTGTGTGTCTGCCTTCCTGCTCCTGGCTCTTCTGTCTGCTGGTGGCTGCGCGGTGTCCCGTCCCCTTCTGCCCCGGGTGATAGGAGAAGGTAGCGGGGGTGCTGGGGGGGAGTTGTACATTTGCCTGTCCTGGAGGTGTGTGCAGGGGGAGGCGGGGAGCTGCCTGCACGGATCCGCATGCCTTTCCTCCCTCCCCCTCCTCTTCCCCCCCTCCCCCCCCCCCAGTCACTCACATCCGTCGCTGCCTCTGCTCTCCACTGTGTATCTGTGTGTGTCTGTCTGTCTGTCTATCTGTGAGTGTCTGTTTGTCTGTCTGTGAGAGTGTCTGTCTGTCTGTGAGTGTCTGTCTGTCTGTGAGAGTGTCTGTCTGTCTGTGAGAGTGAGTGTCTGTGAGTGAGTGTCTGTGAGTGTCTGTCTGTGAGTGAGTGTCTGTCTGTGAGTGAGTGTCTGTCTGTGACTGTCTGTGAGTGAGTGTCTGTCTGTCTGAGTGTCTGTCTGTCTGTGCGAGTGTCTGTCTGTCTGTCTGTGAGAGTGTCTGTCTGTCTGTCTGTCTGTGAGAGTGTCTGTCTGTCTGTGAGAGTGTCTGTCTGTCTGTGAGAGTGTCTGTCTGTCTGTGAGAGTGTCTGTCTGTCTGTGAGAGTGTCTGTCTGTCTGTGAGAGTGTCTGTCTGTCTGTGAGAGTGTCTGTCTGTCTGTGAGAGTGTTTGTCTGTCTGTCTGTCTGTGAGAGTGTCTGTCTGTCTGTGAGAGTGTCTGTCTGTCTGTCTGTGAGAGTGTCTGTCTGTGAGAGTGTCTGTCTGTCTGTCTGTCTGTGAGAGTGTCTTTCTGTCTGTCTGTGAGAGTGTCTGTCTGTCTGTCTGTGAGAGTGTCTGTCTGTCTGTCTGAGAGTGTCTGTCTGTCTGTGAGAGTGTCTGTCTGTCTGTCTGTCTGTGAGAGTGTCTGTCTGTCTGTCTGTGAGAGTGTCTGTCTGTCTGTCTGTGAGAGTGTCTGTCTGTCTGTGAGAGTGTCTGTCTGTCTGTGAGAGTGTCTGTCTGTGAGAGTGTCTGTCTGTCTGTGAGAGTGTCTGTCTGTCTGTGAGAGTGTCTGTCTGTCTGTCTGTGAGAGTGTCTGTCTGTCTGTGAGAGTGTCTGTCTGTGAGAGTGTCTGTCTGTCTGTGAGAGTGTCTTTCTGTCTGTCTGTCTGTCTGTGAGAGTGTATCTGTGTGTGTCTGTCTGTCTGTCTGTCTATCTGTGAGTGTCTGTTTGTCTGTCTGTGAGAGTGTCTGTCTGTCTGTGAGTGTCTGTCTGTCTGTGAGAGTGTCTGTCTGTCTGTGAGAGTGAGTGTCTGTGAGTGAGTGTCTGTGAGTGTCTGTCTGTGAGTGAGTGTCTGTCTGTGAGTGAGTGTCTGTCTGTGACTGTCTGTGAGTGAGTGTCTGTCTGTCTGAGTGTCTGTCTGTCTGTGCGAGTGTCTGTCTGTCTGTCTGTGAGAGTGTCTGTCTGTCTGTCTGTGAGAGTGTCTGTCTGTCTGTGAGAGTGTCTGTCTGTCTGTGAGAGTGTCTGTCTGTCTGTGAGAGTGTCTGTCTGTCTGTGAGAGTGTCTGTCTGTCTGTGAGAGTGTCTGTCTGTCTGTGAGAGTGTCTGTCTGTCTGTCTGTGAGAGTGTCTGTCTGTGAGAGTGTCTTTCTGTCTGTCTGTCTGTCTGTGAGAGTGTCTGTCTGTCTGTCTGAGAGTGTCTGTCTGTCTGTGAGAGTGTCTGTCTGTCTGTCTGTCTGTGAGAGTGTCTGTCTGTCTGTCTGTGAGAGTGTCTGTCTGTCTGTCTGTCTGTGAGAGTGTCTGTCTGTCTGTGAGAGTGTCTGTCTGTCTGTGAGAGTGTCTGTCTGTCTGTGAGAGTGTCTGTCTGTCTGTCTGTGAGAGTGTCTGTCTGTCTGTGAGAGTGTCTGTCTGTCTGTGAGAGTGTCTGTCTGTCTGTGAGAGTGTCTTTCTGTCTGTCTGTCTGTCTGTCTGTGAGAGTGTCTGTCTGTCTGTGAGAGTGTCTGTCTGTCTGTGAGAGTGTCTGTCTGTCTGTGAGAGTGTCTGTCTGTCTGTCTGTGAGAGTGTCTGTCTGTCTGTCTGTGAGAGTGTGTCTGTCTGTCTGTCTGTGAGAGTGTGTCTGTCTGTCTGTCTGTCTGTGAGAGTGTCTGTCTGTCTGTGAGAGTGTCTGTCTGTCTGTCTGAGAGTGTCTGTCTGTCTGTGAGAGTGTCTGTCTGTCTGTCTGTCTGTGAGTGTCTGTCTGTCTGTCTGAGAGTGTCTGTCTGTCTGTGAGAGTGTCTGTCTGTCTGTCTGTCTGTGAGAGTGTCTGTCTGTCTGTCTGTCTGTGAGAGTGTCTGTCTGTCTGTCTGTCTGTGAGAGTGTCTGTCTGTCTGTCTGTCTGTGAGAGTGTCTGTCTGTCTGTCTGTGAGAGTGTCTGTCTGTCTGTGAGAGTGTGTCTGTCTGTGAGAGTGTCTGTCTGTCTGTCTGTCTGTGAGAGTGTCTGTCTGTCTGTGAGAGTCTGTCTGTCTGTCTGTCTGTGAGAGTGTCTGTCTGTTTGTGAGAATGTCTGTCTGTCTGTCTGTCTGTCTGTCTGTGAGAGTGTCTGTCTGTCTGTGAGAGTGTCTGTCTGTCTGTCTGTCTGTGAGAGTGTCTGTCTGTCTGTCTGTGAGAGTGTCTGTCTGTTTGTGAGAGTGTCTGTCTGTCTGTCTGTCTGTCTGTGAGAGTGTCTGTCTGTCTGTCTGTGAGAGTGTCTGTCTGTCTGTCTGTGAGAGTGTCTGTCTGTCTGTCTGTGAGAGTGTCTGTCTGTCTGTCTGTGAGAGTGTCTGTCTGTCTGTGAGAGTGTCTGTCTGTCTGTCTGTGAGAGTGTGTCTGTCTGTCTGTCTGTGAGAGTGTCTGTCTGTCTGTCTGTCTGTGAGAGTGTCTGTCTGTCTGTCTGTGAGAGTGTCTGTCTGTCTGTCTGTGAGAGTGTCTGTCTGTCTGTCTGTGAGAGTGTCTGTCTGTCTGTGAGAGTGTCTGTGAGAGTGTCTGTCTGTCTGTGAGTGTCTGTCTGTCTGTCTGTGAGAGTGTCTGTCTGTCTGTCTGTCTGTGAGAGTGTCTGTCTGTGAGAGTGTCTGTCTGTCTGTGAGAGTGTCTGTCTGTCTGTCTGTGAGAGTGTCTGTCTGTCTGTGAGAGTGTCTGTCTGTCTGTGAGAGTGTCTGTCTGTCTGTGAGAGTGTCTGTCTGTCTGTCTGTGAGAGTGTCTGTCTGTCTGTCGCCTGGGACATAGTAGTGTGAGCAAGGCTGAGCCGTGCTGAGCCGCGCTCACACTCGGCACTGAGCCCCTGCAGCCGCAATGAGAGCGGCTTTAGCAGGGGCTCGCGCACGCATCAGCACACTTGGGGAAGCGTGTGTCTCACCAAGATTTCAAATTTGGCGTTCGCCGGAGCGCAGGGCCGGTCACGTGAGCGGTTCGCCCAATGAGGGTGAACCAGCTCTGTGACGTCACTGGCCCGCCCCCGACACGCCCACGCACTGATTAAATAACTATGTCCCAGGCCTGAGAGAGTGTGTCTGTCTGAGAGAGTGTGTCTGTCTGAGAGAGTGTGTCTGTCTGAGAGAGTGTGTCTGTCTGAGAGAGTGTGTCTGTCTGAGAGAGTGTGTCTGTCTGAGAGAGACACCAACTGTGCACTGCAACTGTTAGGTATGTATATACAACTTTGTTTTTACTTTGGGCGCCGCGGAAAAATCCTGATCACCTTGGGGAGCCTTGAACCGAAAAAGTTTGGGAACCACTGTCCTAGACTGTGATAGCCCCGCCCCTTCTCACACCCAGCGGATTCAAAACAATGGCCACTTCTCCCACTGGTGGTTTGTGTATGTCCCGCTGCAGGCTGCCACGGGCTGCTATTACATTAGGTACATATGTCTAGAAGGATCAAACTTGTGTCACAAATTTTATTACACTCCCCATATGCAAGCTGAGTGAAAAATGCAGTGCAAAAGTACATTGAATGATTGTCATTTAGGGACTATATTCATTCTGAATCTAAACATTGTTGCCTGCTTACATAGACTCAATTAATTCTCTTAAACTGCGTTCCATATAATTGCCAGTAATTTTAATATAATTGTTATCCTCCTGGCGCTAGCACATAAGTGCTACATAGTGGGTAATGTTGCTGAACAAAATTGTGTATATCTGTGTTGTGGTTATGCAGTAAGAGTACGGCCTTACACCGCTATAGCATTTTGATGAGCGTAATTGGATGTCTCATTACTGCCTCCATTTGAAAGGCGCTTGCGCTGTTACCCCACATATGCGTGTTCCGAGGACAGAGGAGCACTCTTTTCCACGCTTTGTACAAGTACCAGGCCAATGATCATAAATTAAATCTACAGTTTGTAGGCATAGGTGAATCAATATTCAATATAGTAAATAAATATATCCATAAAGCAAATTAAATTGACAGGTAATCCCTGAAAACCGGGGCAAAGTGAAGTGAACACCACCCCTCCGTTTCATTGGGAATGTCCGCTTAACATGGAAAATGTAGTACTCACAATCACCACCTCTGTCTGGATAGACGTGCTGCTGATGATGATGAAAGATCCAAATAAAAGTGAGAAGTAGAGCACAGCCAAAAAGGAGCAAGGAGAGGATCCATTAAATGCAAAAAAAATGTTTAATGGAGTAACCGAAGCATAGAGGATAGGCTCCGACGCATTTCAAACTGGAAGTTTTTTTTTTATCAAGGAGTAAAAAATGTTCAGAGGACAACCTGCACTGTCACAAGAAACATTGAGAGAAATGATTTTGGGAACATTGCAGCAGATTCATCACACGCTGGTACAGGTTGGCACTCAGATCCGGCATTAACTCCAATTCAAGTCATGGGCGGTAAACGCTGGATGTGGTGTTCTAACCCGTACTGGTGTTTGATTAATCTACCCCATTGAGAACCTAACTCCAAGAATAATTTTGGTATGTTATTTTTAAAATTCTAATAAACATGTATTTTTAATTTTAGAGAAGTGTCATAGTACAATTATTTGATTTTTCTCTTGATCTCGTTAATTCTACTTCTATAATATGGTTAGGGGAACCTTATTTTGAATGATGATATGTTTAGCATATAGTGACAGTAAGCATGACTGTTTTCAGAACATGGAAGATGCATAGTGCACAATAATAAAATAATATTTTTCAATAGATGCCCAAAATAATAATTTAAAATATTCTTGAAGCAGCCACTTGCTTATCTCGCTGGTGCTTTGAATCACCACTTGGATATACTGTATTTATAGAAGGTTTACTGCAGTGCTCATCAACTACTTCAGAGATGGCACAGCCCTGATATTTGTGGACACTGAACAGGCCCTGCAAAATATATATGTATAGTACCTTGCTTAAATTGTCTAGACATGATGATTTGGGAGGAACTCCTTTATTGCCCGAACATGCACAATCCATGCTTGAACATGGATAATATTAATAAATAACCGCTTTAACTAGTGTTTACTGCACGTTTTTCATTAATGAAATAGAACTAGCTGTGTGAGTACTTCAAATAAAAAGGTATTGCCTAATACCTTTTAGTATATAATATAATTTCAATTGATATAATAGGACAAGCTTTCCAGAGAGCCCGAGGAGAACTCTCAAACTTGTCCTATTAGAGAATTGTTAGTCCACATAAAAAAGGTGTCACCTAATACTGAATTACTCCTTTACTCTGCACGTTTCAGATTTCCTCCATCCTCAGTAGTGCAGTTGTCTCATTTTGGTATGTTAGATTATTTTATTATTATTGTAGTTGTTAGAAAAACAATGACAAACTGTTAGCCTGCACCAATTTCTGTTGCAAAATTATTTTGTAGTAAAATTAGCTGTATGTTCATCATTTTTGCCATCGTGGTATTTTTTTTGCAACTCCTGCCACAGAAGCATGTCAGATTGTATTTTTCTCGCGTACCCACTTGTTGAGTTTCACCACTATTTAAGTTTAACCTTGAGTTTGCTTTCACTGTATATTGTTCTTTGTTAATAGACGTGTACAAAGTGTGCAAGTAAATTCAGCTACACAGGAACATTCCTTGTGAAGGAGAATTCGTCACAGAAGAAAGGGAACAGTGTTCTGTTTTACGCTGCTGAAAGTTATTTGCCAATATCGTGCATCTGTTTTTTTGTGTGCAACTTTGTATCTGGCTATATCACTAAATTCAGCACAGGCAGCGTAGCAACAACCTTGTAGGAAATAGCCTACTGTACTTAGTTCATCATGCTCTGTCCTTTTTCAAGGTTTGTTTTTCAGCCATTTAAGGGGGTAATGCTGTACTTATCTGACTTGTGACTCAAGAATAAATCTCCTAACAAAAATATGAAAGGCGGCTATAGTGAGCACATCCGCAGGAATGATTTGTAAACTTGTAATCTATAAAAGCGTATTAGAAGATCTTGTCATCGGCAAACCAATATGTCGTGCTACATGTGACACATACCTTGTGGGTTGATACAGAGTGATTTTGTGATTTGTGAATAGCAGGTCTTGCATGTTACTTCATGCTTTGGCTGAAAGCCTATTGATTCTTATTAGAGTATCAATCCAAAGCCAGAGATAATAATTATAATGTTTATATTTACACATTTGTACATAGAATTTCCAGGCACACGCTGGTGCCCCAATGAACTTATAATTACATTTTTGAGCTTGTGGGGCACAGGGAGGTAAAGTAACTGTCTAAACTCGCAGACAGTGTAACTCTGGAGTACAAGCTGGTTTTATCTCCATAAAAGGCAGCAACATTTCCAGTAAGACAGGGGTTTGCCAACTTCTTCTTACAGACTCTGGACAGCAGTGATTATTAGAAACAAACAATGCAGCTGCCCATGGCAATGCCCTCAGTTTCAATTTGAATAAGAGGAATGCGATATCAAATAGTGATCCAAACCGTGATCTAAATTTGGGACCTGAGAAAGCTGCTGCAGTAGAACCCTCCTCCTCCTCGGTCGGCTGGCTCTGGCGGTTCAGGCACCAGAAAGATCCTACTCCATGCTTGCCTCCTTGCTTGCAACCCTATGACTTTTTATTTTAGTTAAGAAAACCTTATTTCACTCGCAGAAGTGATGCATAAACAGCCACCCTGAATATATTGTGTGTGACTCATTCAGTGCACACATTTAATATGCGGGTGGATGTTTATATTTTGAGTGTTTGATGGCTAAAGCATGGGGAGGTAAGGAATATTGCCTAAAGGTCAGACAGGAAGTGGAAGTTGCTGGGGCTTGGATGTAACAGATACGTTTGAGTATTTGTGATGTGATAAGCAGCTGAACTACTACATAATAACTTGACTTGGGGAGAAGAAAAAAAAAGCCAATGGCTTATTTACAAATTCATACTGTTCCATAAGACCCCTTTTGGCGCCGCTTGAATGGGCTGTAACGGTGTCTTCCAGTACTGGAAAGTGTTTGACAGAATTGGAGCCATTATCTTATAAAAGATGTTTGCCATGTTACAGAATATACAGTATGTATACCTGGAACCTTAAACCCAATGCAGTATTTCTTTTCCACAGCAGTATTTATTGTAGCTTCTAACCTTTGAGATACTTTAATATCACTTCCCATTATACATCTTCCCACACAATGGGAATGTAACCTGCATCAGATAATGTTTTGTGTGACAATGTGTGCTGATTGACTCTTTTCTTATACAGTCACAGTGCAACCCTAACTAGAGGTGTGAGGTGACAAGCTAAATGATTTATTCTTGACCCCAAGGTGCATGCTATGAACGAGAAAAGCGCAAACACAGGCAGGAGAGAATTTGGAGATTACTATTTTATTTCTGGCTGCCACTGATCTGGAGATTGTAATAAGTAGATTATGTGTATTAGAGGTTAGAAAGGAGCAGTCTTATTTTTGGCAATGTGTTCTTAACACTACTAGTAACTGAGAACAAGGTCGCATGCTGTTGACCTCTTTACCATATACAGTATTTCATAAGCTCAGAGCCTGAGCAGCCAATTTCATTGCACAGTTTCTGTGTGTTGGAGACAGTACTTCTCTTGTACGATCTAATGCTAGTGGGACGTGGGATAGTTTAAAAAAAATGACAAAATAAGGCATCTGTTTTATTACATTTCGTACCTTGCATGTTTTAATATTCCAATTGTTTAATCCCTCCATGGATGGATTTATCTGGTGTTGCTCGTCATATCAGGACTGTATTTCTCAAATTGCCGTTGCTGTTTACCCTGGCCACAAAATTAATTGGAAAATCATCTAGTAATGTTCTATTTCAGAGAAATAATTACCAATATTCTTCAGAGACTCTTACAAATGGGAATCCCTGCGATTTCATAATAATGCATAAGAAAACACATTATGTTGTTAACCCTGGTGAATCACAGTGGGCAGGGATATTTCCCAGTATCTATTGCTGTGCTGTTTGGAGTTTGTGTACAACCAGGACTGACGGTAGCATCTGCTGTGACAGAGGATCCCAGAAGGATAAACAGAATGACATGGTGTACTGTACTGCATGAAAGCAGGAGGGGGCCTCAAATGTTACAACACATTGCAGGCCCATACGCATCGCTGGTTATAAAAGGAAAACCAAATAAGCATCAGCCATTTATTTGTATTTAAAAAGATCAGTAATGATATGAGTTTAGTTTAGGGTATGGAGGACTGCACCTTTAAGGATGTTCAAGTCTAAATCCAATTTCAACTACTATATGTAGCACAGGAGATTAAATGTGTTTATCCTGTATTTAGCACTGTCAGTGTCCATAAGACAATAGAGGCAGGATGAACCCTTTATCCCCCCTTCCCCCCCCCCCTCCCGAACATCATCTTCTAATCTGATTTGGTGTCTAAATTAATGGGAGATAAAAATGACTTTTCTTAGGTCAATCGGATACTCTCCCCCACGGCTGACATTCAGGCGTCGCCAGCATTAAAATGGTGTTAAACATAGGCACCCTATAAAATGCCTGGGAGTTTCTGGTATACGTAACCACAGAACTTCTGAAATGTTTGCTGGAAGATATTAGTATAGATGCATAATTGTGTAAGTGTAGAAATCTGGTTAGAAATGTAAGAGCTAAAAGGCAGGGTGTGTGTGTGTGAAGATGATGCTGATTGCTCCTTGGCACAATGTAAAACTATTTATTAGCGCCACTGTGAAAGGTGTGAAATGTCTTTCTTTTATTTATTTGAGTTATTTGCTGATCTCCTCAAGAACTGACTCAATTAAGTTTTGAAGGTTTTTCTTTTGACTTTGCTCATTTTAAAAAGGTAATTCAAGCACCTTAAAAACCATTTTTTTTAATTATTTTAATATATGCAGCCTTTGATTACCTTTTATTGAAAACAATTACCTAAACTGCCAATCGATTCACTCTCCAGTAATCGATCAGCAAATATCCTGCATCCCATGGTTCACTAAATGGCCGCCTTTCATTTTCAAATCAATCCTTCAGTCAGTGTAACTCAGCAGCTACAATGTATCCTTATATTACTAAGGTAACATTATCTATTGTTACAGTTTGCAGCTCAAACTGCTGGGAACATTGGCAACAAATTATCGCAAACAGGAAAGTGTTACAAAGATCTCGCACTGCTGGGGAGGTGGGCTAGAACCTGCTATAGAAATCACACGATGCTCTGTATATTAAAACTCATTAAAAATGTCATTAAGAGTTGAATTTTAAAAATAAAAACCGGTAGTATGTATTATCTAGTACTACAGAACTGATTTATTTATTTTTAAACACCGAGGATGTTGCTTGGCTTGCTCCTTTTTTTAAATGGTGTTGATTTCTGCTGATAGTAACTCTGCAGGTGGGGTAGGAGAGTCTAGAGCAGGCTGTGCATTTTGCCTGAACCAATGGAAACAATATGTTTGTCTTTAATCACGCTACTTGTGCGGTAATGGGATACATTATTGGAAATGAAGTATGCAGAAAGCGACTTCTCTGCCAGAGGGGACTGGTAGCCCTTCTTGCAGGAAGGGGGAAGACCTGTCTGGAGAGCTCAGATAACCATAGAAACTATGGCAGTGGCAATTGACTTTCTAGTGTCAAAGGGCCAGTGCAGCATGTATCATACCGGAGATCATTTTATTTTGTTGTTTAAAGATTACTACAGTCCTGCAATGATGGGTCTGAAAACTGACCAGGAAGTGCTGGGGGAGCTGGTGAAAATGAAGGTACCGGCAGTGGCAGAACTAATGGAGAGACATGGTGTGATGTGGACATTGGTGGTTTCCCGCTGGTTTATTTGCTTGTTCATCGACGTCCTTCCAGTGGAGGTAAGGGCTCTCATAATTCAATGTGGAGAACAACAATGAACTGATTTATTTATTTATTTTTTTAAATTAAATCTCATTACTTGCTGAATAGCAAAACATAATTGTTCCCAGGAAACAAATACAAAATTCCAACTGAGACTGGGTCTTTTAAATGTTTTTTTTTTTATTGCCTATTGTATGGGACGACTTGCACTTCAAAGGCCGCACTGGTCACTAACCTTACCTGTCCTAGGAAATGATGTAGGTTTCTGCTAGAGGGGCGTTCGTCAAGGACGCTACAAGATTAGTCCTGTAGCCCCTATATCTATGGTAAACTATTGTGGCTCTATGGTTGTGTGACTTTTTAGCAGCAAACTGCATTGTCCGCTAAGATAAGAATTGCAATTGTTATTGAAGTTGACTATCAAAATAACCTCATGAAAGCGTCTTAATCAATGGAGAAACATTGCTTTAAGTGTTCCCAATACACTGCTGATCAGGTCCTCATTCCCAATACACTGCTGACCAGGTCCTCATTCCCAATACACTGCTGACCAGGTCCTCATTCCCAATACACTGCTGACCAGGTCCTCATTCCCAATACACTGCTGACCAGGTCCTCATTCCCAATACACTGCTGACCAGGTCCTCATTCCCAATACACTGCTGACCAGGTCCTCATTCCCAATACACTGCTGATCAGGTCCTCATTCCCAATACACTGCTGATCAGGTCCTCATTCCCAATACAATGCTGATCAGGTCCTCATTCCCAATACACTGCTGATCAGGTCCTCATTCCCAATACACTGCTGATCTAGTCCTTGTGTTACATCGCCATCTAGTGCACATAATTAGATTTTTTGTGCAGTGCATACACACCAGTGACTGTTCCAAGAATGTGCACAACAGCACGTGAGAAATCCCCCTGGTTCCCTTTGATTGCCACCGAATCATTGCTTAGCGTTACTGTTATCAATAGGCATTGAGTGAAAATTTAGCAAATTTTTTGCAAATAATTATGCAAATATGAAACTTTTACCAAAAAATGCTAATCATAAGTAACTTACTTGGAATCCTCAATTGCTCCAACTTTTACAAAAATTCAATGAAAAGACCTCTTCAAATATTAATTTTTTCCACCCTGCAAATCTACAAATACCCCTTTTCTTAAATTCAGTGCATGGTACCTCTTCTACTAAAGCAGTTTTAAATTGGCCCTTAAATTCAAAGCACTACAAAGTTACAAATCCTTAGGCTGAGTCCATGATAACTGCAGCCGTGCGGATGCGCGCTGAGGCTGAGGGAAAACGGGTGCTTTCCCTGGCCTTAGTTCGCGCGCCATCGGGGGGCGGGATAGTGACGTCACGGAGCTGGTTCGCTCTCATTGAGTGAACCGCTCACGTGACCGGCCCTGCGCTATCTGTGAGCACCAAAACAATTTTTTTTTTAAGTGGTACGCCTCCACACGCCTGCGGACACGTGCGCGAGCCCCTGCTAAAGCCGCTCTCATTGCAGCTGCAGGGGCTCACTGGCAAGCGTCAGCGCGCTTAAGCGCTGACTCTGGACTCAGCCTTAAGGTGGAAAAGTGAGGGACCGGGGTCAGTTGTTAGCAGCATCAGTTACTGGCTGGGCTCTTCCTTGGAACATTTTCTTTCTTTGCTGGTTAACATATAAAGTGGCAGATTGGGAAAGCACAAAAATCTCACCATGGCTTGGATACACACGAAGAAGAGACCAGAGAGGTTTTGAAAGCTCTCTCTATTCTAGATTAATCAATGAAGAACTCTCAACATGGTTCATTAAAGTATCACAACCCCCAACAAATCTACACTGCTTCAGGGCTAGTCATTCTACTAGAACGTTTAGCATATAATGCATATACTGACGGCTGAGCACAAGGCTGAAATGTATGTTATTTTGTGTGTGGTACAAGGCAGAAGGACTGAGTCCTAGGAAACAATAATCCTTAATAGAAATCTCTCTCTGGGGCATGTCACTATGTTCTAAAGTGACATTTTAATCCCTTTTGCAGTTATTGCAGCACAATTTGGCTGCAATATCTGATCGGTAAGGGAGTATAAAGATTTGTGCATAACGCTTATTGTTGAATGTGGACCAGGCAGATTTGACATTTAATTACTGGTGATTAATTTGTGAAGTTACAGAATTGCCTGTGTGATGTTTATTCAGTTTTAATAATGAAACTATTTTGCCAGAAAGTGGCCAAATATCTTCTGAAGGTATGTCCATGGTAACAAAGGCACATCTTTAAAATAGCAATAGCATGGCTTTATTTGAAGGCCCTCGTTGGGTTGTCGAGCACAAACTAGAGGACGGGTCTGGTACTTTCTCACGGCTCATGCCAACTTCTTGAAGGACTTATTTTGGATGCCCTAATGTTTTGAGGAGGTTGCACTGCCAAGTATTGCCATCTGGCTCCAGATTAAAAGACCACTTGGGTCAATGCTTCACTTGGAGATGTGAACGCCCAAACTGGCTGAAAATGTTCTTGGAGGGATGCCCAAGCCACTTAAGTTTCTTTTAATCTGCCAACCTATTTTGAATGCAGCTGTCCTTTTAATTTTGCACTAGCAGCAATAGCTAACTTGTCAGAAAATACCCTTTAAATATATACCTCTCTCTAAAAGATGTAATGGTGTTTAGTTCAGTTGTACAACATATAATATCATGCTACTTCAACCCCTTTGCAGCAACTCCATCCAGTGCAGGCCATTATTCTCCAGAACCTCCAGGAGCAGAGATATTAACAGTTTGTGACGATTACTATTCATTTTCAGCATGTTTTCATTCCCCACAGACAGTATTGCGTATATGGGACAGTTTATTCTACGAGGGATCGAAAATTCTCTTCCGTGTGGCCTTAACACTACTTAAGCAGCACCAAGCTTTCATATTGGAAGCACAAAATTTCCCAGATGTTTGTGATAAGTTCAAAGAGATCACCAAAGGGAAATTTGTTACAGAATGCCACTTCTTCATGCAGGTAAGGTGTATATACCGTTTACATGTACACGTATGCATTTAAACACTTTTGTGCAACATGGTGCAGTGAATTTTTAGTGTGCCCTTATGGCATACCTGGTACAGCACAGGCCCTGGCACGGCAGAGCCCCTTTTGATGTTCCATGGCAATAATATATAGTCGGGCTGACTGCTCGGAGCAGTCAGTGAGTTCGAAACGGAGGGAGACAAAACAATGAGTACTACAGGTGTACAATGTGCTGTAGATATGTGTGTATGGTAGATCTACAGCCAATGGTAGGATGGATCCGCTATTTTACAGGGACTTTATTCCTTTATTATTAATGCCATATAATTATCATATTCTTCGTGGCAGAAGTGGGATCCCGGCCACTCTCCAACTGCCAGCACCTTACGAAGAGAAACTAGACGGACTATAATTATCTACACGGAGTGCGGTGAGATCTGAGAGCTTTATCCTATCATTTCAGGGATCAACTCCTCATAGACGAGGAGAGGAAATTGCTTATCTGACTCAAAGGAGTGATGCACAGCAAAAGATAAAGCAAAAATGGGGTTAACCAAAAAAAGATGCAGGGCATCAATTATCCCCAAAAATAATACACGTTTAAAAAAAAAAAAAGCGTGTTTGATGCATCAGTTTGTTATATTCTTTACTTACATGGGGTATCTCTCGTGCTTATTTAGTGAGATTAGCACAGTACTTTGTAATTGATTGCTACAAGCTGCACTTGTAAATCATACTTGTGGTGTTCTGTTGCTTAAGGCTCCTGACAATTCTGTGCAGGAATTGCAAACTGTTTGCAAGTTTCCCCTCTTTCTTATTGCCTCCCTGTCGTTATTGGATGGCAAGTACTCATAACTACTGGTCAAGGAGTAATTACAATGTTGCATATTTATGGCCTGTACTTGCAGTCCCACAAATATACAAATATTACAATGTTTTTTTTTTTTTTCAATCTATTTAAAAATATTGTATATTTGATGTGGAGACTTTATTTGCAGACGGAGAAAGGAAAGGGATCAGTAATTTGTGTTAAAGCGGTAACCTGCATATTGTTTAAAGGTTTACATTGGAAATGGGTGAGCTGAGCCACGCTATCTTTAGCTTCCTTACTGGTTTAGTGGTCTGTTTATTTCAAGATTTTCAAAGATGGTGCCCGTGGTGACCCAATACGTAGCCACAACGTTATCCCTCTGATGACATTGTGGCTCCCTGTTGGCCTGCAAGACCAGTGGCATTCGGCCGCCATTTTTATTGACTTAGTGGGAATACAAATACCAGTTGGTAACTGGGTAGAGGATCCCCAAAGCTAAACATCAATACTGTATGGAAAAAAAGTTGGCAGGATTCCTGCTTTCAGACAGTCTGACAAATATATATGTTTAATTTATGGTAAATACATCCTTTACTGAAGCCTTATTTTGAGTTCGACTGAGTAATATCAGTGATATAAAAGGAACTCTACTCATTCTGTGCTACACCCGACTGTGTCCCTTTGGGAGAAGACAGGACCACAATCTCCAAGACTTTCTCCACACTGCACCCCAATTTTTGAATCCTTCTCCACACAGTCACTCTCCCCTACCATACATATATTTAAACGTTCCTTAAAGACACTTTTTCAACACTCTTCTGACTCCTTTTATTTTACTCTCATCCTAGAACTGATGTTGATACAGTAGCAAGGGTTTAGCTAAGAGAGAGACACACACTTCCTTGTGTTTACACTAGCCTCCTAAATTGTAAGCTCCTTGGGGCAGGGAACTCCTTCCTATAGCATGTTTGTCTTAACACTCGTATTCATTGTCATACAATGTTATTGTCCTCCCTCCACATTGTAGTTTGCGGCGGAACATGTTGGCGCCATACAAATAAGATAATTGCTATATAAGCGTTTAAAAGTATGTGCATACTGTTGCTTTTTATATAATAAACTCCAGTATTCAGAAATGGATTTTAACAAATGGGTAACAATTTTAGCAGTTGTATGATAGTGTAATTCTACAGTAAAGTAGCCACCAAAAGAAAGATGCATAGCTTTGTAAAGCGGAGTATTGCAATGTATTTACAAGGGCACTTCTGTGGAAGCACTTGGCTTTATTAGATTCTCCATTTTAGAAACAAAACTTAAAGTTCCAGACCCTATTAAAATATGGTAATGTTATTTATGGGGGAAGATATGAAAGTAGTACTGGTAGATAATAGTAATAGCGGATAAAATGAAAAATAAGGCTGTTAATTAAATACATAGAATTAGTTTAAACCAGGAATGAAGATGCAGATTTTTTTTTAAATGTATGCCTTCTGCAACCTGACCCTGTGATGTTACAGTAGATAATACACATACAGCACAATAGAGAATATACATTGTCACCTAGAAATCAAATTAAGAATAACAAGTAAATTGGCGTGCATACAGGGAATTTTAGGATTTCAACCAAATTGTAATGTGGGCTATTCATAGAATGGAGTCCTGTAACCAGTGTATTTACTATGCCTATATTTTTACATGTACAGTATATGTGGTAGCAGTTTCTATGAAGTTTGTAACACCTAGGACAAGACTAATACAATTTCTGATTGATAATGTGCAACCGAGGCCAAGACTCCTAGTTTCCAGGGCTTATTCGCTACAGGTCTCATTATTGCTCCTTATGAAAATATATTGGGACGAGGCTTATAAAACAAACTTTTTGGTACGATTACAAGGATATGAAGGGTGTGTACAATAGGCTTCTTAATGTTTCAATATTTTGTGAACAGTCAAATTCATTTTGTCACCACCAAACATTTTCTCAGCATAAATACAGTTATAGAGCTTTCAAAGCTGTACTGGCTAACCAAAGTATTTTGTGGAGAAGGGATTGGCGCAGTTAATGTTGCAAAATCGTTACCAGTCCTGTAGAGCACACCAGTTTAGGTCAGTTCTGTCTACTGATGCAGCGGCCGTTATTTGAACACATCTCGGTGCCGATTTTGAGTTCTCTGCTGTTCCCCACACCGCATGAACGCGGCCAATCGCTCCAGGCACCCGCGCTTATCGCGGATGTTTTGTTTGCATTTCATGGATTCTGTTACTTCGTTTGCAATAAAATGGATGAATTGTAATGTGTACAGTACTGTGCTACTGTGTCAATTTCATGTTTTTAAAAGCCAGAACACTAAAATTCGTTTTTCTGCACTCGCCACGCTCGCATCTTAGTGCGGGGAGGCTGGAATTCATCCCGCGGTTTCAAATCGGGATTACCATGTACATGACGTGTGAAGTGTTCGAATAACAGCCGCTGCATCAGTAGTTTCCCCTGTATACAGTTATTTCTCGGGTTGGAATTGTTCCCTTGTGTTCAAAATCTCAAAGTTAACTCATTTAGGCTTATGCATTTTAATAACCGCTGTGATGTCACAATCCGTAGCTGCGGAAGATGAATCAGGAAGCAATATACTGATTTCTAAATAAAGTATGGTAACAACTGTTTTGTTAGAGCAAGGTACAGCTTGTGCAAATGCTGGCAAAATACATATCCTCAGGAGTAAGTACACCAAGGTGCCAGGTATGCGCTTTTGTAAACCAAGTTATACTTCTGCCTTTGCAGAACAGAAGTAAATGGAGGGGTGGGCACAAATAAAGCAACACTGATTTTCTTTTTCTTTACTTTTTGTATTCTAGAAAATCTTTGCTGAACCTGGAAGTTTATCCAGAACTACGATTAAGAAACTGCGTGAGAGATGCAGGTTGAAGTTAATCACTCAGGAATCATGAAAAACTGCTGATCTGCAAGTTTCTTATTGACATTCCATTAATAATTGCACGGATTAAACCTCAGTCAGATGCAGCTACAATATGTTGCAGTCCTGGCAGCAAGTGCTCAAAAGAATTTTTAAAAAAAGACCAACCTACCTGCCTTTAAATGCTTCAAATACTTTTTGTACTTTCAAAAATCTGTACACTTGACCTTTAGAATATTGTATGCGAGTTTTGTGACCTGTTGCAATTTTAATATTTCTTTAAGCAGAACATGCTATATATTATGTACATCAACCCGTGAAGACCCGTAAAAAATACAATAAAATATTTATTAGCAAAGTTTTCTGTTGAAACAAAATGGCTTTCTTACGCGTATTTCCTGATTAAGGGTTGGGCAATACGCCAGTACATAGTAATACCACAATATAATCTCACAGTGTTGCAATTGCTTTATTATCGCGGTATTACTTGGTGCTGGCTTCTGTGGTCCGAGGTGCGGCTTTGAAGCTGCCGCGCTGTGACCTCTCTCCTCGAGTCCTCCCTCCCTGCTTCTGAATGCAGAATTTGAAAACTTGATCCATTTAAACTCTATTGGTTTCTAATCTATCCATTTCCTATTTTTACGTCCCCAATGATTCTTTGCATCTAAAACCATGGTGAATTAACAGGACATAGGAAGGTTCTGCATGCAAATTCTTTGAAAACTACTTCTACCGGAGACAATGCAGAGATTGAGAATACACAGGGAAGGTTTTTTTGGTCCTGTTGTATTTTCTGCACCTGTCTTCTGTGACTGACTGTCCTGTTGTAGGGGTGCCTCGGCCACTGAGCACTGATTAGGGGTGCCAGAGAGATGAAAAAAAGGTAGAAAACCACCAAGTTAGACAGTAGCTGGACTAGAGATGAGCTGGAGCCTGGATACTTCTGCAACTTTCATCTACACAAGGATAACACTAGGCAGCCTCCGGTGGGCTCACTTCTCACTTAGTCCACACCTGTTACCTGCACCATTAACTCCCCCCGCCTGCCACTTGTCTATCACACAATCACACCTTCCTCTCCCATCCCCCCCCCCCAAAATCCCTCTGCAAACCCTTCACACCCTAGCACTGCCAAATACAGCACACTTTCAGCAGTAGGCAAGATTCACTTATCTGTTCATTACATGCCTACTGGACCCAGAATCAGACAAATAGTCACGACCGTCTCGCTGCGACCAAGTCTTAGCCGGCATTTGGCTGACGATGGACCCTTCGCCACTCAGCCGCTGGCAGTTTCATCAATAAGGTGGGTTAGGGTGAGGGGTAACATCAGGATTAAGGGTTCTTAGGGTAAGGTTAGGGTCTTACCCTGGTGCCAAAGCGGCAGGCAGTGATTTGGTCACGACCAAATGTCCTAGACCAAACTGGATACACCACCGCTTCATGCGAAGTTACCTACCTAACGAGAGAAGTGACGCTCAGTCGATCTAGACAGTGTAATTGATACGGGGTCAGTGTACTAGTGAAGAATGTCGATCCAGGGAGTAATCCGATTGCCAATATTGGCAGTCAGGAAGGAATTTATTTTTCTCCTTATGAGATATATCATCTAATGATGTCACTGGGGTTTTTTGTTTGCCTTCCTCTGGATCAATATACTGTAAGTACGGATATAGGATAAAATATCGCATCTAAATTTAGCATAAGTTGAACTTTATGGACGTATGTCTTTTTTTTTTCCAAACCATCTATGTATTATAGCAAGGACAAAGGGGCTTGATCTCCTAGGTGAGGCGATATATGTATTTATATAGCGCCATTAATGTACATAGTGCTTCACAGTAGTAATACACGTGACACTAATGTAGCCAGGTCCCCTCTGGCTCCCCAGACATTCGGTTCTCTCTCTCTTACCTGCGACAGCGTGAGGGCAGTTGCAGGGGTGATCGCCTCACCGGGGGCTCCCGGCGACATCAGCTACAGGGTGCCGCCATCTTGTGTGCATTCGCACATGCGCGGAAGCTCAGTATAGCCCCAGATGCAATACGGCAGCCATTATAGGGAGTGAGAAGAGACGCTCCATAGTCAGGGACATCCCCCAGTTCGCACATGCGCAGTTAGCAGCGACGGCGGCCATTACACAGCGCACACGCGGCCCCAATGTTAGAGAGCCACCAATAACTACAATTCCCAGCAGCCTCTGGGGACTGCACTTTCACCCTGGTCACAGACAGCCAATAATACTGACAGATTCTCATGCTGCAAAGTTGCAACAATGTTGTGTGAAGACAGGGATTGTCCGTTAGGAGCTGGGACACAGAGAGGGGAGGGTGTGTTTGTGCAGGGAGGAACGTAGCCTCATGCACTAGGCCAGAAGTCTCCCCTTAGTCCCCAGCTAGGCCCTACTTCCCTCAGCTTGTGGTTACTGCAGGGACTCCCCTTAGACCAGGGACAGGGTCCTGTAGAACCTAGACAAGTGAGGGTCCAGCCAGGAAAAGTAACTATCCTGGCAATTGCTGTGAAGGTAAATTGCTGTGAAGGTGAATTGCGTGAAGGTATAACATCCTCTGCGTCAGCAAGGATAAGAGACATTATAAAGGTGGATCACTCCATGCGGGAGCCACCCACCGTTGAGGCGGAGGCATCTTGGATCATCTCTTGGAGCAAGGGATTCCAAGTAAAGGTCATCTGCGCACCCGGTAGCAGGAGCACCGGGCAGGTATTATCCAAGTCACCAAGTGCACCACCTATACACTTCATCTTAGTGGGCAGGGTTGTGGGACTCTTGGGACTTTGGGTACAAGGACTTTGGGAATACTGTGTGGGGTTAAGGCCCTGCGAGGTATGTGGATAGTTGTGCTTAGTAGTGTTACAGGGTGACACTGAAGTTATGTGCTGTTGATGTCATATGGTTGATGCATGTGTATTGTGTTTTATCTGCCCATATAGTAAACCTGTTTTATATATACCTTGGTGTATGTGGTTCATATATGTGGGTCCTGTGTACGGAACATTCTACACTCCTAGAATCCTGCACAGGTGGAGGCGCTGTAATTAGAAGATCGGTCCAGAGGATTCACCCCAGGCTCTCACTAGCGGAGGCTCAAACCTCCTGTGAGCCTGACGGGTATGCTGCACCACACCTGGTAACATATAGGTTCCCCTTACATACGCCATATATGCGACGGTGGGGGAATACCCGTTACACTAATATAAATAACAAATACAAATAACAGATCATGGGAATAAGTGCTTCAGACATAAGTACAATTTCGGCAGAGGAGTCCCTGCTCCGTAGAGCATACAGAGACAGTAGGAGGGAATTCTGGTAAATGCGTCTGCAGGACGCCAAGCTTTATGTATCGGGTATATTGGCCACTGCTACTCATGCTTCTTTAAGCAAGTGGGTCTTAAAGGTGGATATAGAGGGTGCAAGTCGGATATTGAGGGGAAGGGCATTCCAGAGGTGTGGGGCAGTTATTGAGAAAAGTTTAAGGTGGGAGAGGTCTTTAGATACAAAAGGGGTAGAGAGAAGGCATCCTTGTGCAGAACGCAAGAGTCTGGATGGTGCGTAGCGAGAGATGACCGGAAAGACCCAAATTGTGTGCACTCAAAATGCTTGTAACAATGGTAAAATAAATAGTAGGTGGCAGAGTGTAGGACACCTAGGTAAATGTGTATGTAGAATAGAGGGTGATACATATGGAATATAATAGCTGATTGCCCTAGTTATCAGTACAGAGTAAGTAGTTAAAATTACTATTTAATATTGCATATTAAAGATAACATTTTTGATATACTGTTGAATACAGTGACAGGTAGAAATGAGAAATGAGAGAACCCAAATAAGCCTCTCGCGAAACGCACGTGTCGGCGGCTCTGTCTCCACACGTCCACGCGCAGGGCTATGATCACCACCGCACTCATGATCTCACACCGCGAGTTGGTGCGGTACTCTGCTCGTGCGATCGATACAGGCTTCTAATGTGCCCCGACGGACACTATGAGCCTCATTTATAGGATTAGTTACAGGGAGAGTGCTCTCTGTAGAGCTTAAGTATTTTGTTAAGTTTCCCTGGTAATTGCAACACATCATTTGGTTGCGCTGGTTAGCACTGCTGGCATTAGGGATCTCCCTGACAGCAGTCTACGGGTTACTTCTCTGTACCACACAGAGGATCAGCAGCAGCTACCTCCTCCCCTGAGAAGGGTTATTATAAGTATCAGTGATAACCTTATATTAGCTAGTGATACAGAGCACACTATCTCTGACACTTATCACAAAGGTTACCGGAGGACATCAGTACCTCAACACTACAGACCTCACGAGGTTACTTTAGGTCAACTTGACAGTGCTGTGTACACCACAATCATTATAGAGAGGATTAAGCTGAGATCCTATTTGAATTCTGGTTTTATTTTGGTAGATCATTGTACATGCTCCCAGATACCTTTATGCACCAGCCACTACAAATCCAACCATATACGTTATCAATTTGGTTTATGCAGTTATCTGCCCTCAGTGATTTGCAGTACTCAATACTTACCTTAGAGCACACCCTGCACGATTCGTTCTCTATACAGATCCTTACAAGGACTGTTGCATAGTGTGTTACCTGGATTTACCTAGTACACACTATTACTTATGATCCTGAGCCTATATGGCTTTCAGCATTGGGATCTGAATACCTTCAGGTCGTCGTTTGTTTGAACACCCTTTATTTTATTTATTTGTTGTGGACTAATAAAGATTATGTTTTAATTATCACATTCATCACCAGAGGGTGAACTCGAGTGCTATATTTGGGTTCTCTCTATCTCATTTCTACCAGTGCCCATACCCAAAAGCACCGTTCACCAAATACCATATCTGTGGCAGTAGCAGGGGCTCCTAAATTGAATAGTGACAGAACATATTTATGTAGACAACCAATTGATCAAAGCTGAGTAGCTGGACAACTGCAGAAGCAAAGGAGTCACCACAGTGGTATTGCGATGGTCTATTCACAAGTGGTCTAAAAGGCATATATTGTGTTTGACCCCCTTTTCTCCTGCATTTGACCAGCTACCCACTTTGTACTGAATGGGGATAGCGGATTGTTCTCTAGTCCGCAAGGGCTATCGGCAAACGATTCTACTCCATATGTATTGCCCTCTATTCTAAATACACAAATCTACCTTGGAGGTTTTCTCCTCCACCTACTATCTATTCTATCATTGTTACTTATTAGGAGTTTGAGTGCACGCAATTGAGGTCTTGCCTGTCATCTTACCTAGGAGATAGCCGTTTGACAGGGCCTATTCATCATTGCTAAGTTCCCTGCCTTTCTAATAATGAACCTGCTACCTTAATTCTGTTCTTTATTGGTGCCTCACGTCAATGTTACTCTATCCACTAAAAACTCCTCCCTCAAGACCTAAAGTTCTACTCATGAGAACATTTAGAAACTTTAACCCACAATTTCTGGCTGACCTTACAAACTACCCTTGGTACAGAATGAACTGGATACCTGATCCTGCACTTTATTATTTCAAGAGTTTCTCAAAACTCTATTTCTGTGTAGTGGGGCAAGGATATCAGAGTACAGGGGTGGGGGTCCACCTTCCGTGGGTTACAACCAACCTTATTGAACTTTACCATTTTAGGGATGCCTTGAGGAAAATAAATGAACTGGCACTACCAAGGATCTTAACTACAAATGTCTTTGGAATACATGCACAAGGCAAATAAAAACTAGCAAAAGCCCAATATTACTCTGCTGGATTTGATCTATTTTGATAAAGATTGTCAAACTTCTGGAAGGTCATTAACAATATATTCCAGCTTTCTAGCCATCAACCACCATCTAATATCAAAAAGGATACTACTCTGACAAAGCAAATGCATTCAATGAATACCTTGTGGGGAATGCTATTTCTCTACTATCAAAGCACAACCCTAACTACAATTATGAAGCTCAATCTGTGAGAATCCCTACAGCCCCACCCCTTTCACCAGGGCTTACAATTTTCAATTTGTCTCAGTATCTGAAGGAGACCTCACAGTTTAGTTTTTTTAATAAACAGCCAATGTGGCCTGACCTACTGCAATCAAAGTTCCTTCAACTCTATGCCTCAGCTATTGCCAAACCGCTTGCCTCCTTAATCAACGCTTTTTTTGTCTACAGGCCTGTCACGTACGGCACACCTGTGAGCAGGTGACCTGCATACGGGACAAGGGTTAATACACCACTCGCAAGCGGTCCCACTTTTCCCCTTTGCAAAGGTCCTTCAATCCATCCCCATATACCATTTGTCACGCATAGCACACAAGTGAGCACATGACAGATATGCAACCAGGATTAATACACGGCTACTGTAGCCAACTCACCTTTCTCCTGCGCAAGGTAGTTTCAATGAGTTAATATTAACCCCTTACTCAATTGCAATCAGATCTATCCACTGCTACCACCCAAGAAATATGCAAAATATGTACTTAATATATCTTCCAGGGTCTCAGGTCCCTGTTTATTAGACTAACCTATACACTTAACACGCACATCTGTTGTAGCAAAGTGTGTCCAAAAATATAGACTCTCCAGTGTGCAACAGTTCATTCAGAACCCCAAAGCATCACTTATTAAATGTTTTAATATATTAAAATACAGTGCTTAGATTAATGGGGGGGAAATTGTGTGTGCCGAGCACGAGCATTTTAAATGAAACTTCTTTGTTTTTTGTCACATTGTTTTTGTGATGGTGATGTTTTTAATTAAAAATCAAAAACACAATTTCAGTGACAAAACACAAAGAAGTGTGCACGGCCCACACCCTATTTTAGCTTTTTGCACTAATATATTTATACTAACTTTGAATTCCTCGTGTGTGTGTGAGACAATGGGTGTGTGTCTGACTCGGTGGGGGTGACTGGGTGTGTGACTTTCAGTTGGGAGACGCGTCTCTCGCACTCTCTTCCTGCTCTGTGTTCCCAGCTCCTCTCCCTCCCCTCCCCCTCTTATATTTGGTGGTGCGCATGCGCAAAGGCCGGCGGGCATGCAGATATTTAGTGGGTGTCTGCACATGCGCTAGCTATGGTCAGAGCTGTAGGGGAGGTGGGATCTCCCGCAGACATGTCACGCAGGCCCCAGAAACACAGTGCAGTCCAGAGAAGCAGCACCCTGTGCTCAGTGAGGGGGCATTTTAAGACTCCAGTGAAGTGACTGTGGTGGTGTCTGCGCATGTGCTGTTGTGAGCTGCCAACACTTCTATGACCTCTTCTGGCAAGAGTGACGTCACTACCGGGACTGCACTTCCGTCTCCATCAAGACTATTTACTTCCAGCAAAATGTTCATATGGTAGGTGCCAGCATAGAAGTTCAAAAGGATTATAAGACCACAATTACAGTAAATGCAGGACAGTATATTTTTTTTTAAGTAACAGAATAAACTATAAAACAGAGATCCCTATACATTATGTTACCATATGTCAGGATTTCTTCTCCTTGGGGACTTCAATTGCCACATTGATGACCCCTCTCTCCCTTGGGCTTCCCGCTTTCTTTCTCTAACCTCTTCTTTTGGCCTTCAACAGTGGACTGCAGCCAGCACCCACAAGGATGGCCACTACTTAGACCTGGTTTTCACTAAAAACTTCTCTCTCTCTGATTTCTCCATTTCCCCTTTTCCTCTCTCTGACCATCACCTCATCTCATTCTCTCTATCTCGCTTCTCAACTTCTCCACCTCCATCTACACCCCGGTTCTGCAGAAACCTGCGCTCTATTCACTTACCTGACTTTGAGTCCACGTTACACTCCTCCCTCTCCTCTCTCAGATCTGCTACAGACCCTGACAAACTAGTCAGGAACTACAACTCTGCCTTGTCCTCCTCTCTTGATCTACATGCCCCGCTTTCTCTCTGCCGCACTCGCCCTTTTAACCCTAGACCCTGGTTAAATTCCCACACGCGCATGCTGCGTTCCTCCACTCGTTCCTCTGAACGCCTCTGGAGGAAATCTCATACTCTCGCAGACTTCCTTCACTACAAATTTATGCTATCCTGTTTCAACTCTACCCTCTCGCAAGCTAAACAAGCCTACTTTTCTTCACTAATCAACATGCACAAGTCTAACCCACGCCGACTGTTCTCTGTCTTTGATACTCTACTCAAACCACCCTCCGCTGCCTCTCCTTCCTCCATCTCCGCTCAGGACTTTGCTGACTATTTTAAGGAAAAGGTGGAATCCATACGTCAGAACATCCCCTCTGTTTCTTCCTCCCATCCTACACCTCTTCCTAACTCTCCTCCTGCCTTCCTTGACTCTTTTTCCACTGTCTCAGAGGAGGATGTGTCGCTGTTGATCGCCTCTTCTCCCTCTACCACTTGCCCTCTTGACCCCATTCCCTCCCATCTCCTAAAACCTCTTGCTCCTACTATAATCCCTACGCTCACGCACATTTTTAACTCCTCCCTCTGCTCTGGAACCTTTCCATCCTCCTTCAAACATGCAACAGTCATACCATTACTCAAAAACAGCAAGCTTGACCCTACCTGTCTTTCTAACTATCGGCCTGTCTCCCTCCTGCCTTTTGCCTCTAAACTCCTTGAACGTCTTGTATTCGCTCGCTTGCTCCATTTTCTCAACACCTATTCTCTCCTAGACCCTCTACAATCTGGCTTCCGTACTGCTCACTCCACGGAAACAGCCCTCACTAAAATAACTGACGACCTCCATGCTGCCAAAGACAGAGGTCATTACACTCTGCTCATATTACTCGACCTCTCTGCAGCATTTGACACCGTGGACCACCCTCTTCTCCTTCACATTCTCCATACTCTTGGCATTCGGAACAAAGCTCTATCCTGGATCTCATCCTACCTCTCCCATTGTACTTTCAGTGTCTCTTCTGCTAATACCTCCTCCTCCTCTATTGATCTCTCTGTGGGGGTACCCCAGGGCTCTGTCCTGGGACCTCTTCTCTTTTCTCTGTATACACTCTCTCTAGGTGACCTAATAACATCTTTTGGGTTTAATTATCACCTCTATGCTGACGACACACAAATATATTTCTCAACACCCGACCTTACACCTACTGTACAAACCAAAGTTTCTGAATGTCTCTCTGCTATATCATCCTGGATGGCCCTCCGCCGCCTTAAACTCAACATGGCTAAAACAGAGCTCCTCATACTTCCTCCCAAACCTGGCCCTACTACCTCCTTCCACATTACTGTTGGAACTACGATCATTCACCCAGTAGCCCAAGCACGCTGCCTTGGGGTCACACTCGACTCCTCTCTCACATTTGCCCCTCACATTCAAAACATTTCTAAAACCTGTCGCTTTTTCCTCCGCAATATAACAAAGATACGCCCTTTCCTCTGTTGCTCGACTGCTAAAACTCTGACTCAGGCCCTCATTCTCTCCCATCTTGATTACTGTAACCTCCTGCTGTCCGGCCTTCCTGCCTCTCACCTGTCTCCCCTACAATCTATCCTTAACGCTGCTGCCAGAATCACTCTACTCTTTCCTAGATCTGTCTCAGCATCTCCCCTCATGAAATCCCTCTCCTGGCTTCCGATCAAATCCCGCATCTCACACTCCATTCTTCTCCTCACTTTTAAAGCTTTACACTCTTCTGCCCCTCCTTACATCTCAGCCCTAATTTCTCGTTATGCACCATCCAGACTCTTGCGTTCTTCTCAAGGATGTCTTCTTTCTACCCCCTTTGTATCTAAAGCCCTCTCCCGCCTTAAACCTTTCTCACTGACTGCCCCACACCTCTGGAATGCCCTTCCCCTCAGTACCCGACTAGCACCCTCTCTATCCACCTTTAAGACCCACCTTAAGACACACTTGCTTAAAGAAGCATATGAATAGGACTGTGGCTATTCTGAACACATGGCACATAAAGCTTGGCCCCCTGCAGATGCACTTACCAGAACTCCCTCCTACTGTCTCTGTACGTTCTCCCTACCTACCAATTAGACTGTAAGCTCCTCGGAGCAGGGACTCCTCTTCCTTAATGTCTAAAGCACTTATTCCCATGATCTGTTATTTATATTATCTGTTATTTATTGGATTACCACATGTATTACTACTGTGAAGCGCTATGTACATTAATGGCGCTATATAAATAAAGACATACAATACAATTTCCCCAGAGGGGTCATTGGCATAGGAATGAGAAATCACGTGTTTGGATCAAAACACACCTCTGTTGAAATCTCTTTTTTATAATCCCATGCCAAGGCGTGTGTATTTTTTCCCCCCCATTGAAACAACATAAGCCCACCCCTGTCAAAAATCAGCTGCTACATTGATGGTTTTACAACACAGTAAGTAGGGGGAAAAAAGACGGTTGTAAGTTTTTGCTTCAATATAAACACACTTAACTTCTGTTCTCTAATACCTAGACACACACAAGTCACATCAATAGATTCAGTTGATTATGACAGATGCCACAAGACTAAGTATGACCGTCTGGCCCCTAAATTTGAGTGACAAATTGATATCTGTCCCTTATTACATGCTAGACTTGAGGAGTCTCGCCTATTTGCATTCGTTGCCTTACAACGATTATAAATATCGAAACTTTTTACGTCAGAATAGCTTAGGTCCATGAATCCATATTTCATATCTTTTGAACGGTATGGGATAGTCACGCCCCCTTGCACGCCGTAGAACCCTTCCAGGAATGATTTGAAAGAACATTTAAACAGGGTCCTGAGGACCATAATTTAGTGTCAGGAGAAACATAATTTACTCCCATCTCTGGCAAAAACATATGTTCTTATCGCTACATTCTCAGTCCCAAAAGTAGGCCTGGCCAAGGGTTTAAACAGGCCATAAAAAAGGGTTTGTATTTTTTAAGTCAAACTGTAGCTACATTAATCCTTGAAGTACCAGATTGTATTTTAAGCAATCTCATGATATCATGACAAGGCCATAGCCCACAGACCTGAAAAACTGCCAGAGTTGTCCCGGTTTTCAAAAGTGGGAACAAAACCAGTCTCCAACTACAGACCAAATCTCGCTTCTCCCAATACTATCCAAAGTCATGGAAAAATGTGTCCACCCCCCCCCCCCAATTAAGCTATTACTATACCAAGACAAATTTCTTTAGTCAACTCCAATCTGGCTTTCGCCAAAACACTCCCATGGTAACTAGCCTGTTAAAAGTTTGCAATGAGATCCAATGTGGAATGGAACTGTGGCAACTTACCAGTGCAATACAAGGAACTTTCAAAAGAACTATTCATACCTTAAGGTTGGAGGATAGGAGAGTTCACCAGCAACAAAGGAAAGGGTTCTTTACAGTAAGGGCAGTTAAAATGTGGAATTCACTACCCATGGAGACAGTGATGGCAGATACAATAGATAGCTTAAAAAATAAAGTTGGACATACTTTCTAGAAAGGAAAATGATACAGGGATATACCACATAAGTAAACATGGGAAGGATATTGATCCAGGGAGAAATCAGATTTTCATTGGATCAATCATTTATTTTTCCCCTTATGAGACATCATTGGATATTACAGTTGGGTTTTTTGTTGGCTTTCCTCTCGATCAAAATACTGTAAATACAAACATAAGTATCTGTAGTCTAAAATTAGCATAGGTTGAACTCTAAGGAAGTCTTTTTTTTCCCCCCAACCTCATCTACTATGCAACTGTATTATAGCCAGATTTTGCAAGGCTTTTGATACTGTTGACACGTTTGATTGTTAAACAAGCTCCAGTGCTCTGGAATAGGGGAACACACATGAAACTGGTTTTACTCCATGTGACAGGGCCAAGTTTGCTACTTATTTAAAAAATGTGTTAAATGGGAGTTTACTAAAAATGCTCCGCAAGTCTGGCAGGGAAGGTATTAAAGTGAGATTCTCTGCAAGTCTGGCAGGGAAAGCGTTAAGGGAGTTTGCTAAAAAGAAAGTTGTGCAGCGTTCGGTAGACTAGCAGCCGGTTTTTGATTATTGAAGTGAAACTTCTTTGCTGGCACCTACAGAGTTTTGATGGGGAAAATTGCCTTTGCAGTCACAAAAACGCGTGATGGAAGTGACGTCATGACGCAGAAACAGTCGCTGGCCTCTGGCGCGCATGCACAGAGGCCTTCGGCGAAGCACCAACACTTGGGAGACAGGAGACACACCACACAGTAAGTATACATATAGAAGTTCAAATAGCTAAAACAGGGATTGGGGGAGGGGGGAGTGCTGAGCACGCACGTTCCAAGTCAAACTTCTTTGCGTTGTTTTTAATTAAAAATCAAAACACAATTTCAACGACATCAAATACAATTTCTGTGACAAAACATTGACAAAAGACAAAGACGTTTCACTTAAAATGCACGTGCTCGGCCCACACCTTCACTTTTTTTCCCCCTTCAAATCCTGTGATCCTAAACACAAGCTCAAAAGAACCATCATATCCAGTAAAAGTGTGATTTACCTGGAGGAAGTTTTGGTGTTTCATTCTTGCAGGATTTCTGTGGCAATTGAGCAGCGGTCGTGCTTAAGGAACTGCTGCCTGTTCCAAGTATGTAATCCTGGTTCTGGAATAGTACATTCCTCTGAGTTCACAGTAGTTGAGGGTGGTTGTTGATAGGGAACTGAAATATAGCATGTATAACCTAAATTCTCATGTGTTATGCAGTGTTTGCTTATACCTATGTATATATGGATGTGTTTGTATTTTGTAATGTTTTGGGGAGTTATTAATTCTGATTCTGGAAAGTTAGACTTCCCCTTGGAAATCTGGATACTTTGATTCATCCAAGTATCCTATGGATGGAGTTACTGGGTATTAAATATCAGTGTGGAGCAGGGAAAAGGGAAGTGCAGTCAGACTGAGCTGGGGCTACAGAAAACCCTCTGACAATTAATTTGTGGTGAAGTAATGATCTCTGTATAAGCTAGCACCTGTGTAATGCCCTTACTAAATCAGGATGGTTTGTGATTTTAGTTTATTTTGTTTTTGTCCTCATAAAATGTGCCAAGTGGCTACTATAAAAACCCAACTGTTAAGTACATACTCCAAACGCCAGGTCCAACCGACCGTTCACACTCCAACCTGTCTGGTAGATCCGAATGGGTCCCTCGTGCTCCAACCCCTTGAAAGTCATTGCAGGGTCCCGCAAAGCTCTGTTCTGGGGCCCTTATGCTTTTCAGAGTTTATCAATATCTATGCAGATGACAATCTTATATGCACACAGCCGTAGCCTCATTGACTTCGCACACATACTTCAATCTAATTTTCAAAACCTGAAAACTGGCTTTCCCAAACAAACGTTTTTTAAACACTGACAAAACCGTAACAGAGATATTTGGGACCAAGTCTACATTTCTAAAGCTTCCAATGAGGGCTAAAGATCAGAACCAACTCTAACAACATAGTAGGCCCTGTCACTAAAATATCTGGGCATATATTGCTTTACTCCCATTTAACATTTCGGTTACATATTGATACGGACATCCAAACCAGGTTGTACTTTATAGGAACAAATTGTCAGTAAGCCCGCTGGTAAGAAAGCGCATCGCACAGCAGACGCCAATTATAAATTATGGTTACATGATGTCTAGTTTGCTACGGTACTGTACCATATACTGTCTACGATGCAATATGCTGCTTTGTCCTACAATGCAACTACGACACACATCACTGCAAAATGCTTCAACAAGATTAGCTATCCCTTGAATCTAGACAAGCTCCTCACCCCTACTACACGCAGCTCTTGCCCGACTCCAAAAGACTGTGCACGGTCCCAAGGTTCAACAAAGAATCTGGTTGCTCCTCCTCCTGTTCCCGTGTACAGTATCTCAAGAATGGAACAACCTACCGGAGACTCAAAACCACCACCAGGCTAAATTCTTTCAAAACTTCAGCTTTCACATTTTATTCTGTAACTGTTACATACGCCCATAGCATATTATCTTTAACTGTTCATGAAATGTCTTTACATTAAATGAACAGAGGTTATACATTATATTTAATCATGTATTGTCATCATAACTGTGTGCAGGACATACTTGAAAACGAGACGTAACTCGATGAATTACTTCCTGGTAAAACATTTGATAAATATTTATGGTCAGTATAGTATGATTGTGTGTGTAATCGTACTATACTATTACTATATCATCCAGAAACCTTTAGCAAATGTTTGTAAGTAATAGTGCAGCTGCCAACAGTATTCGTATGAGTGCTGAATCATGTAAAATTCAATCAAACTCAGTACACATTTTCGCTTTACATACATGCTTCGGTCCCATTGCGTACGTTAATGTGGGGTATGTCTGTAGTTCAAAATTTAAAGTGAGCTCATGCAATGAAAATGTATTGTTCCAAAGGAATTCAAGCAAGATCCTGAATCCAGAAGGTTACCATGAGAAGGTAATCCAGTCTTGTGTCGATATACATAACTACTCGAACATTTTCGTTATAACAGCTATTACAACATGACAGAGTAATGATCAAAGCACAACATAAAGAAAACAAGTCTTTATTAGCATTGTTAAGGCAATGCACACACAAATTCCCTAGTGTACAACCCCAACCAGGCATAAAGCTAGGCGACCTGCATATACATATCTATACTGTACACGTGCAGAAACCATACCAATCAACCCTGGAACTTCAAACTGAAGAGACAAAATGTAATATACAAAAAAAAAAAAAAAAAAAGAAATTACACCTTTAGAAAATAGTAGAGCACCCAGAACAGCAAACAAGATCTGTAATCATTTCAATATTGCATTGTTAATGCCCTGCAAAGCGAGGCAGTTTGCTTTTGTTTGTAGCTGAATGAGAATAATAAGCGTCCAAACCCAAACAAAGAAATTGAAAAACACTAGAACTGTTATTTTTTTTATGTAATTAATTACTTGATAGTTATAAATTGCAGAATGTTTACCTGCAATATTTAGTCACTGTAGTATAGAAGTTAAGTTTCCCTTTAAGACGGTTACTGGAATTAAAACACCTCTTAATTAAAAAAAAAAAAAAAAAAACACACAAATACTGCATCTTTCACTGGGTGTTAGAATGCCAATTTAACGTTTTTCCTTTTTAAAAGCACTTTCAAATGTTCTTTACTTTGGTAAGGAACCATTTAGCAAAAATAATAATTGAGCATCATAATTTCAGAAAAGATCTTCAATGCAGTAAAATGGGATTTCACATTCAGATATTTTGCCATTTTAAAGTAATCTGAAATCTTCACACAACTGAATATCCCTATTCAGAACAAAAGTGTCAGCTCTCGGCCATTTTCTATTCCGCTACAGTGGTAAACTTATTGAAGTGTAAGAAGTTATATTGTTTGATATCCAGCGTGGCTCCTCTTTCTTCCAATAAGATAGGCGATCAGTACAATCAAGACGAGTCCAGCCAGAGCTGCACCAACTACAATAGGCACCAACATCCCATTCTCATCAAGCTGACATTCCACCGCTAAAAGACAGAAGATACAATCATCTTTTCATATTCATACTTTAACCTTTTCTTAAATGTACTCAAAACACTGAAACCAAAAACTCAAAGCAGGAAATGCGAATGCGATTACACCATCTTAAGGCATTTAAAGCAGCAGTACAAGCTGCCGTTTAAACATCCCCCCCCTTTAATATGGGGAGCAATACAATCCACACAATGGTAAGTTATTAGCCAAGTTGCCAATGGATCGGCAAAGATTTGGCTTCGGGGTTCACTAAATGGCTGTTAGTGCAGCAGAAGAGGACTAAGATGCAAAGTTCTGTGGGGTACATCATGTGACCAAGCAGTTACTAGATACAATTGGTGCACTGCTAGAGACAGCAGGGCTCAAAAAGGGGTGTGCTAGAGCCCGTTTCAGAAGAGGAACGGGATGTGACTTTGTAAATGGTTGCTATAAAAACAAAAATGCTTGTTAAATTATAACATTAAAAAGGTAGAGTTTGAAAAAAAAAAAAATGCTACAAGTATTTTTTCATAATACAGAACTGATTGATTAAATAAAACACATGTAGGATATTGCTAGATCTGCAGCTTTAAAGCAGGATTCCACCGAACTTACCTCATTTTTTTTTACATGAGCCGGAGCTAAATAAAGCTATTTTCTGCTCCAGGGAACCTTCCTTGGTTCTTTAGATACTTACTGGCAAATTTATCTTTATTACTTCCTGGTTTTTAATGGGGATTTAAATGGCCATCCAATAAGAAGCCGCAATAGATATTGCAGGTTCGACGGATATTTGGCAGTTATTTTGTTCCCCTTTAACTTCACCAGTGTCTTAGCCACAAGGGGATCCCTGAACCAGAAGTTGCGTTTGACTCAAGGGGACCCCTTGTTTCTACCCCATTTAAAAAATAAATAAAAAATGGGGGTAAAAGAAAAAAGGTGAGGAGGAACTGTTCCTTTAGATAATTTTGAAAGAGCTTGAAAAATGCCAGACAGATACCTATATTCAATTGAAACCATCACCTTCTAACCTTTGGAAGCTGCAGTAGTACATGCAGTGTCTGCAAACTGTACTAAAGTATTGTTCAAGGTAGAGATATGTTAAAATGCAACATCAATTCAAAAAGGGTGCTCTCAAAATACAGAAACTATTTCTTTACAGTTTAGATTACAAATCTGTAAGCACCAAACTGCATACTGCAACGTCCATATTACTGAAAGTAGTGTCACATTGCAAGTACTTAATCCTGGGGTGCTTCTGCAACAAAAGTTTTAGGTCGACTAAAGAGCAATTATTTTCCTTCACTAAAAAGAAATTGAGTCATTACAAAAACATTTAAAACAAAAAACAAAAAAAAAGCTGAACATGTGCCATTTGAATACTGTAGCTCTTTACTGCACAAGCAATTATTTTTTTCTATCTGAAGCGTGGGTGGCATTTGCCTCCACATTCACTAAGAGATTGCACACCTGGGCAGTTTGTAAATGACTATTACTGATGCATGATGCAAAATGCTGAGAAAACACTGCTCACAGAAAACACAGATTCAAACTGCATAACAGATTATCAAAAATTGCATCTGGGTAAAAAGAACTGCAGTTTTTCACCCTTTTGCTGTCACATGGGCCTGCAACACAGAGCGAAGTGTTTCCGACCCCTCTGGCAGCAAAAGGTGTAACCACTTCAATGCTGGGAACACAATGAAATACAAATGATTTAGCAAAAACAATACTTTTAGGAGAATCTAAAATTTCCTTCTTGCATATTAGCAGTTTACTTTTTATTTTTCTAGAACTACACAGTAATGTTCGGTTTAAACGTAGTCAAACATTTTGCGGTCAGATGCAATTCAGACCACGAGAGGGGTTTACTTACCAGATCCAAATTTTTCTCCAACCACATCAAACGCCTGGACTTGAAGTTCGAAAGTGTTTATAGAAAAGTTACTGGTAATCTGGAGCGTCTGCTTAGCGTTGCACCTGTAGGATTTACGAGCTGTAGTCTTCAGGTACATCAGGCTGCCGTTTGCAACCTGAACGTTCGGATCTACACATTTCAAAAGAAGACCTGTTAGTGCACTGAACTATGTTCCCTATATTTAACGGTTCAAAGCATGGATAATAAGTTAGATTAATACGATTAAATATTACCTTTTGCCTCCGAAGGCAAGGTTGTGTTTAAAGTGACACGTGCAAGATAAAACTGGTTGGTACTGGTATTCTGCAAGCAAAAGGAGGGGAAAAACATTAGTAAAAGAAACAAAGCAGAGCCCAGAGCTGGCAACATCCATTAGAAATGCACTTTGCGACATAATTCGCAACACACGCCAACCAGGTACCCTCCAATAAGGATTTAAACACCACACAGTCCAAACAGTCCAAACCAGGGACCTTGGAGGCAAGGAGGGACCAGACAGGACTATTGACAGTTACCACAATGTAATGTAAATAAAATGTGATAAAGTGCCAGACTCTTGTAATATAAGGACCAACAGATTATGAGGTAGAGCGTACGTTTTATAAATAGAGGGTCTTTCATGACAGCTGAAATAGATAAGCCGACGATATTCGGTAGTAGACGGCGTACAAACCCGGTTGACTCACCAGGAGAAGAGAAGTTAAAGACGTGACAAACTGGTTGACAATATGCAGTAAAATAGTTATACAATTAAATTGTTATTGTATTAATAAAACAAAAATGGGAACTTGCAAAATATGAAAATTATAGAAACAAAATGAAATATACAGACAAGATGCATGTATTATGTAAGAATGGAAACATAACATGTACAAGATTGTAAGATTTACAATAAAAAGATTTTTTTTTTAAATAAAATAAATGCACTTTGGCAAACTATTATTATAGGGGGTATATATCTAAATAGATTACAGTAAAATAAAATGGAACACAGACACACCAAGAATGAATAGATGATACCGTTCTGTGGCTAACGAAATGCTTTTATTTGTGCGAGCTTTCGAAACACACTGATCTCTTCTTCCGGCGATGTTACATTGAATAAAGCAGGCAGGGGTTTTACTTAAAAACGGTGTCTCTTGGAATCAATCTGTGACCAGAGCCTATGGGCCGTTACAGAGGCCCCACGCTCTTCAGTGTGAGGCCTCGAAACTTACTTACCAGGCTTCAGTCCATGCGTCTCCATGGCGACAACATCAAATGACGGGGTCATGTCATTTGACGCCGTATTAAAAAGGTAACGGGGGGGGGGGGGGGCGCATAACCCAGGGGGAGAGCAGGAAGTTTGCGCACCCCATGGTTAACGGATTTCTAAACAGTACTTTACTTATTTGTTATTAAACCTCCTTACCAAGGCAAACTGGAACTCAAGGTTGGTTTTATTTGAAGAGAGAGAGAGTGTCGCTGAAGCATTCTGGCAGGTCCCATTGTAATGGGTGTCTTTTGGATCAATATTAAACACATATAGGTCATCCTAAAAAATAAAATAAACACAAATACCTCAGATTAGCTTTTTTTTGGAGATTTTATACTAGTGTCAGTTTTAGCACTGGTACCTCATTGTAAATATGCGCATGGATCTCAACTGAGAATTCAAGTCAAGTCAGAAAGTGAGGTATGTGGGATAGTAAATTATTCCCTATCCCTACATCGCTGCCAAATATCAACAATGTTTATGGATGATTAGTGTACAATATTTGCAAGATCTGAAATGCCTATCTGCCAACAATTGGTGTACGTTTTTCAAAATTACCATGTTTTAAGCATAACAAATAATTAAGATTTAGAAAAAAAATTGGCAGAGAAAGTACATCTAGAGAGAAATCCATAAAAAATTATCCCACTTAATGCTGCACTTAAACAACCAAAGTCATGTGAAGGGTCAATTACAACACCATGTAAAATTCAAAGGTTAACCCTTTGTGTGCCCCATGGCATAGCAATTATTATTTCACACTCTCCCCCCCACACACTTCTCTCCCTATCTCCCCCCCCCCCCCCCACCCAAACACACCGAACTGACAGAGGATAGTCCCCAGAGACCAAAAATATATGTATTGGGTCTTTATTAGAGGCTTTTGCCGTTATACACACTGTAGTACAGAGTTCAGCCTTTCAGAGATGCTGAAAACCTTGCACAGAGGAATGTGCCGGTATACGTGCCGAAGCGGACTGGCAAGACCACAGGGGATACATCAGACCTCAGAGGATGTTGCCTGTGTACACGGCAAAGCAGAGTAACCAGATTAAGCTGCAAGGTGTCCGGTAAGTTCCAATACCTTGTTTTTTTCTCTCTGTCCGAAAGAAACACCTACACAGGCAGGTTGGAAAAACCATGACTGGGGATTGTCGATGAGAAGAGCCCTTTTACACTGCTTTGGCAAAGGCTGTCCTACCACGCAGGAAGAGGGGCATAAACCCCAGTGTGAACCGTCATGGAGGATGGTATGTTTATTTTGTAACAATGCTTCCTGTATGCAGTCAAAAAAAACTTCCCTATTTCTCCAGTGCTGTTTTTACTATACCAACACATTTCGTGCATTGGGATGAATTATAAAAAAATAAATACCTTATATAATTTCTGTGTATTTCTAAAGTGTCTTCTGTGGATGTGCAAAAAAACTAATTTAGTTTTTTATCCCTATTAATTCTAGATTGAAACAGTGAAGTGCGTTCCATATTAAAGTAATAATTCCCCCTACCCTGGCCCCCCTCTATCTATCCCTACTCTTAATCTTTCTATCCTACAAAATAAGGATAAGTTAGAAGGTGAAAAGTATAAAGCTACAGTACATATCTGAATCCATTTCAATGTAATACAGAGTATGAAGTGCACAGTTAACACAAAACATTAAGCTATGTTAAGATAAGGGTTTTCTGAACAAATGTGTATAAATGCCGACTATAATATGATGTACACTGTGAATCTGTGAATGTAAAACAATAAAAAATATTGAAACAAACAAAAATAATAAATACATACCTTGTTATCTTTTTTGCTATAGCTGATGTTAAGCTGCAGGCCCATTTTAGCCAGTATGCACATTCCAGAGGGTCCAGTCACGCTATATTGCCCGACTGAGGGAGGTGGTAATGGTGTAGGCAACACTGTGGGTTTAGGGGTTATTGGTGCAGGTGTTGGTGCAACAGTAGGGGTTACATCCTCACTGCATGCGGTTTCTAGAAAGAAAACAAACAATTGACGCGATCTATACAAGTACATGCAAGTACACTTGACTGCAGCTCTGAGCTGTTGAACACACAAACTTTTGGTGCCATTCAGCCAAACAAGGACTTGCAACACTGAGAATACTAGGTGTGTCATTTTTGGCTGATCTATTTTTAAATGTACTCCCTTAAGAGCTTTTGCCTACTGCATTACTGAGCTTGAACAGCTTAGCCTGGGACAAACAAGTACAAAATCAGTGGACCTTTCGCCCTTTTGAAAGCTGGAAGTTGCCAGCGAACTTAAAGGAGCAGTTCCGTCTAGATTTTTTTTTTTTTTTTTTATAGTAAGGATTGGTGGGAAGGAGGTCGTCTGCGGCGCTGAACCTCCTTAATGTGGGTGTTCCCTTTAATGTATAATTTTACCTATTGTTTTATCAAGATAAGCACCATCCAATTGGGGGCATTATACTCTCGCATATAGACTTGGTGGTTCTTGTATTTGTGAGAATATATTACTCTGTTAAAATATTTTACCAGAAAGATAAACTGAGAAGTGCATTACATGTTCAAGCATGATCGCCAATTGGTGAATTTTTACACCGAACCCGAATTACCAAATCTCCTACGCTCCGATTACTAGGAAGTCTATAGAAAGGGGTTTTTGCTGATGTCAGAGACAGACAAATGCAGTTTTCGAAAAGTTTCCCGTACCTTTTAGACTGTAGGTATTGTTTGTTACAAAGGCTTCAATTTTAATATTATGAAACGTTGCATTGACCTTTCCCATTTTGATAAGGTGGGGATTAGAGCATTTGTACGTGGAGTTGTTGTTAGCAGATATGTCAGTATTCTGTGAGGATACTTCCTTTGTTCCTGAAAAAACAGAGAACATTTTAAACAACCTTTAAGCACTGGATGGAAGTAAGAGAATAGCTAGACTCTTGCAGCCATAGGGTCTCTTACCATTGTCAGATGCATCTGGGAAAAGTACTTTGTCTGACAAGTCGTAAATAAAAACCAGTTCAGCAACTTGGTAGCGCAACCCGTTTCTTGTGAAATTCATTCTCAGTTGTTGATCTCCAAACTGAATGGCTAGAAGTGGAGCCGAAATATTTTCTTTGCCACAAGTGCTGCTGTTTTTGTTCACTAAAGCTTTTTCTGACAAGAGAAATAGAGCTGGGATTACCTGAGGGAGGGGGAAAAAAAAGTGATAAGAATACCAACCTCCATTTTACTTGAATACTATGTAGGATACTTATTTTATTTTTTTCATCTGAGATTCAGGGTAAACCAAGCTTAACCAGCATAAATAATAATAATAATAATTTAAAATAAACAGTTCAATTTACATTAAATAGATTGAGTTTTTATATGCCATGTAACTTTTGCCAACAGTTATTTTGTTTACTGCTATTCAACCGGATATTTGAGCTATAGTCCTTCACCATATTTTGATTAAACAATTGTTTACCTAAACTTTTGGTCTCAAAAGGCATAGCTTTAAATACAATAATATGTATAATGCTGGCACCCATCACTGGATTTGTACAGAATGTCAAACCTTTATATAATGTACATAGGGCATTTTGTTAGCATTGATCCTGTGCAGAATACCACGGGTACCACTAAGCTTATTCAACAAGGATAAAAATGGAGAATGCTTGAGAGAAACAAGAGCGATGGATACTTGATATATACATGCATATTAATGAGGTCAGTGGGACACATTTCAATTACCAAACGAATTCCAATAACATCACCAGGATAAAAACCATTAGGGGTGATTTCTATACAGTCCAAAGCAGCCATTCTTAGCAGAAAATCGATTTGAGGTATATGGGGGCGTAATGCTCTAAACGGTTGGTTGAGTATATATCAAATTTATCCCAAGACAGTTTGGTTAAAATAGACAACTAAATTTGAAGAAATAAGCACAATTAGTTTTTGAAACATTACCTTTTTGCTTACTGTTTCATATTCCACTGAGAAATTGATTGAAAGGTCAGCCATTATGCAGGTCTTGTTATTCTCATCTTTTACCTCAAAATGAATAGAGGAAGCAGCCTGAAAAAAACCTGTAACAGGCACATTCATTATTTATTCTTCAAGTTGACGATTACACAATTTCCTGTCCAAGCCCCCCCGCCCCACCCATTCAACAAAATGGATTAAAAAAATAAAAACGGCTTATTTCTCACTTATTATGGTAATCAACTACGTCAATTAAACAGAAGTAAAATAAAAACACCAGCGTACATTGGATGTAAAGGTTTACTACAACACAAACAAAATGACCAGCAATGGCGGTTACCATAATCTCTTCTACATTAGGAGATTAAAAAAAAAAAAAAAAGTAATGGGATTAGTTTATGCATTCATAGCAACCCACATGGTTAAATATGTCAGGCACTTCCAGTAAATATATTTGCCACAATATTTAAAATATCCTCAAAATTAAGATAAATGCAAATCATTTGACTTTGACACTTTAAAATTGTAAGTAAAGAAGCAAATCTTATAGTCAATTATTATTATTACGTAGCAACATGTCACCAAGTGGTGCCTGTAACAAATTCAAGTTCACAATTAACTATTCCAATTTGACCAAACGTTGACATATTTCAATTCAACCTTTTCCATAGCACAGCATCTTACGGTAATTTTCAAAGTATCCTAGAAGTCGCGGTCTACATCCTCCTAAAGCTGCGTTTATAGTGGTCGCGCGCCACCGGAACAAATCGGTGTGCCTTGATGATGGTGCCCATAGTGCGTGCGAGCAAGTGTGACCGATTTTTCGCAAGACAAATAATTTTGCATTTGTCGTAAAATGGTCAACCTCGTGGCTGATTAATGAGAGGGGTGGAATTATGTGGTTGTCAACGTAGGGGGAGTTAGAATATAAAGCCCTACTTTTTAATTATTAGAATTAAACAGGGTGTGCTTTGGGATCAGACACACAAGTTCTCATCTTTCCTACACCAGTGACCTCTCTGGGAAAAACCTATGACATATGGTAACATTGTATGAGATTGTTTTATCCATTTATTTTAAGTGCGAGTGTGAGTGTAAAACGAGGCATGTTATGGACAAGAAAACCCAAACTAAAATTCCAGTTATAATGTTAAGTAATCTTTGAAAATTCTTATACTGGTGTGATTTTCATTGCGTCAGTTTACCACCTGATTTTAAACCTATGAAACATCACTGCAATTAGTTCACATTTGTTCCAATTTGTTGCCACACCTTTAAAAGGGTATTTTACACATATCCGCCACATGATCTTATTATGGACAGACTAGTTGGGCAAAGTACACTTCTGCTGACAATTTATTTGTTCCAATGAAACACCTTCATGAAACACCTTCACAGGTTTGTGAACTACAGCATAGAAAATCTAAATAGCATACATACTGTAGCACATGTTGCTGCAGAGTTTAAAATGTAAATATCCTCTGCAATGTGTACAGATTAAAGGGACAATCCCTACTAGGACCTAGGACCGAAGTGAACTAATTACAGTGACATGTTTAAGGGGTCTCATCTAGGTGCCTGATACTTTTTATTTTTAACACAGATCTGACAAGTATTTTTAATGTATTTACTGTATTCAAGTTAGACTTGGGAGGGGTTTGATTTCCCATGGCTAATCCCTTGTGTGGTGTGTCTGTGTTCAGCAACTGCTTGTAAAGCCAGAGTCCTCTGATAAGAACAATGTGAGATAAGGGTAAATAAAGATGTGATGGAGAAACTATTCCCCATTCAGAGGCCCTTAAGAAATTCAACTGACTCACTATGTGGAATTGCACCTTTAAACGGATTGCGCATTACACGGCTTTTCAAATATAAAAAGCTTAATAAAATTTAAGGTAGGAGAAAAACAAAACAAGGGGCGGCACAGAAATTAAACTTGTTAAAGAAATTAGAAGTGATCATTTTAATGGCTGATGTTTAAAAGGAGTGGAGGCTTTCAGGACCGCTCAGGAAAGCATGCATTATTTTTTTTAAATAAACTTGTCTTCCAATAACCCTTTAAGTGCCCGGAGACTTGGTCACTACATCATGTGGCCTGGCACTGTAGTTGTCCCATGAGCTTTCCCTCCCATGCCCACCAGCCAGCTTAGCTCGTGCATCCCCATGGGGTGCAGGACAATCTGCAGTGAAGGGAAAAGGAAGAGGACTTATTTTCCAGGTTAAGCTAGGCTGTGGTCATGGTTCCGCGCAATTAAAGAGAGCACTCTGTGGCACTCTGGTGCCGTAGCCATTCGGGCACCCATGGCGGCCATACTTTTTATTTTATTTTTATTACAAGCCTTTGTTTTATATCTACTATACAAGCCAAAACGCCCTCATCCCCCATTTTGATAAAGAAAAGAAAACACGAGCTCAATAGATATGAAATAGCATTGAGTTTATCAAAGAAATTATCCCTTGAAAGCAAGCTTAACATGATGCCATTATGAGAAGATGACCAACCTTTGTAAAATTGTTAGAATAAAAAAAAAAACAAAGGCCTACCCCACCTCACCAGGCTGCTGTTTTTTCCATGCAGAGTTGAAAGAAACAAACAAACAGTCTTATCCTGGGGCTTCTCTAGTATGGCTTTATGAAGTCAGTGAGCTTAGCAAACATGTACATTTCAATTTTGGGTTCATTGTTGGGGGAAAAAAATAAAATAAAAAAACAAACATTTCAGTGAGCAGGGAAAAGGTAAGCGGTACAAACAGACTATTGTACTAAGCATGATGGGGAAACTGTACCTTTAAAGAGGAAATCCAAGCACTGCGTTTTGTTTTGCGTTTGTTTTTTTACATAGCATTGAAGCACGGGGTCTCAAGAACCAAACCCCATTCATTTCAACTATGGCAGTGTTCAAAGCTTACTTGGCCTGCGGGCCAATAGGAAACCATGACATCATCCAGTGTGGCTTCCTCTTGGCTGACGTGACTGGGAGCTTTAAACAGCACAGAGATACCAATACCCCATACTGTAAGTAGCTCTGGAGCAAGGGGTCCTCCAGCTGAAATGAATGGGGGTCAGCTCCGGAGACCCCCTGCTCTAATCTCATGTATTTATATTTAAAAAATAAATACATACATATAAATAAACAGTGCTTGGATTGCCTCTTTAAAGCATAAAGGGTGGATACATACTAAAAGTCAAAACTGGGAAGAAAATAAATAAATAAAAAGAAGCCAAGAATACAGTACTGGTTATGTAAAAGAGAAACAGTAACCGTAACTAAAATCTAATAAAAAAAAAAAAAAAAATTCTATTATATGACGTCACTAAACTGCTGAGATTCCCAACGCAATACAGCTCAGGATAGGTCTTCAGAAATTCCAAACTAAATCTCTCAAATAGAAACTCCTTTACTTGTATATAAACATTAGAGTTTCCAAAAGTAGTATACAAACGACATCAATTGAATGCTGTCGATTAACCTCAAGTGCTTCCAGCTCAAATAAGGAATAAGAATGGGAACATGCCACTTTCTATACCTCCACTAAATTACTAATTGTGTACAGTCTACAAGTCAATAATTTGTCCCTAATTTGATGCCGCTCAAAGTCTGGGATCCACACCAGATCCAAAAAAGAAAAATGTGAATTGGAGGATGAACCAAGCGCAGAGGGGGCTAGTGGAAAAGTCAACATGGGGTAGTAGATGAGGAAGATAGAAAACAAAGCACTACTTCACTAGTGCATGGTAAATAAAAGGTTTATTTACCATGCACTAGTGAAGTAGTGCTTTGTTTTCTATCTTCCTCATCTGCAAGCTGCTGAAGACGAAGGCACACGGATATCCTGAAAGATGGATGCTCATATCTGAAGAACTATACCCCACAAAAACGGGAGTTATTTTACACTCTGGTTTTTATATCTTTTGTATATCCACTCCGATGTTACTTTGACTGGACACCAGAGGTGTGGATTCTCACCGCAATGCAAGTGGAATCCTGGCCAGCTATTCGGAATAATTGTGGAGTCATATATATACTATTCCAGTGGAAAAGTGGGGTATATCATTTTGTTCATGGAGGATATCACACTTATGCATTTTATTCTATAATGCTTAAAGACTGCACACTGATTTGTCTGGAGTTTGGAGCATCCACAGCTAGCTATTTGCAATCTGTAAACATGGTGTAGTAGATCAATACATTCAATAGATCATATAGTGCAGGGGAGCACAAAGTTTTGCAGCTGCGCCCACCGTCTTGCTTGCCCCGGTTCTTGCGCCCTCACCCTAACCACCATGCATCCGCATCAAATGACGCTGCGGGGTCATGTGACCCGCGGCGTCATTTGAAGCCATGTTGCCATGGCGACGCGTCACACAGCCGGCTGAATCACAGAAAGTGGAGTGTTGCAGGGGCCTAACGCGATCCCCCGGCATTTAATTTAAATGCCTGGGGGAAGAGCACGGGGCCTCTGCAACCGCCGCAACCCCACAGAAAAATCTCCCCCCCCCCCCCCGGGGGAGCGCCCCCCCAGTTTGCGCCTCCCTGATATAGAGCAGGCGAAGTATTAAACTCACAAATTTCCCACTTGACTTTTGTGCATGGTAATCCACTATGGGTACAGGTAAGTGCTTCTATGAATAGTCTTTCATATCTATAATTTAAATGGAGAAACAGGAAATAATCTAGCTCTGATGCAAAAGTAGGAAGTAACTCACAATCTTGGAGATAAAAGCTTGTTCTGGGAACACAGCCCAGCATGGTATAGACTGCAGACGCTGACAGCTCGATTCACCATGCCGGAATCTTGTGTCTCCTTCAACTCATCTCCACCAGATCACATCAGCAGGGGGGTGCGTCGCGTGCTCTGGTTCAGCTGTCTGACCGGCTGTATACTCTTAGGCCGTGATTAAACCGAAAAACGCCTGTGGAGTCCCATGGCGCAACGCAAAAACACATCAATTCAAGTAGATATACCTGTTGCCGCGTGCGTGCCGCCTGGAGCTGCAGGGTGTGACGAATGGAAAGGAGACAGGATTTTGTTATTGGCTGGTGACTGTTGCGTCACATGAGCGGTTCAGCCAAGGAGGGCGAACCGCTCACGGCCACGCCTCCTCTGCTACTCTTCTCGCCGTCTTCCTGGTATAATCAAGATGCCGCTCAGCAGAAGCGCAGGGTGACGTCACAGGATAGCGCTGCCGCCTTTGGTATACTCAAGCCCTTAGACGTTTCCTGAATTGTCCAGGGAATTAAACCTGCGCGTTTGGCTAAAGCCGCTTCGTGACCTCTGCATCCACCCAGTGTATTACAATGCACAAAATTCAAAGTAGGAAATTTGCGCGTTTAATACTTCTCTTGATCTATATCACCTGTTGAATTTATTGATATACTAACTAGACTGTCATGATATATTAAGTATTTTAATGAATCTGTTGCTTTAGGAGTTAATGTGGTTAGTCTTAAAAATACAATTGTGTATATGACAGGTCAAGACCCTTCCTGTGTCTGTGCTGATCTACAGAGGGCTTAATTGGTGGGGTATCACCCACAGCCCACTAAAAGTGTTGTATGGGACTGAGAATCAAGAGATCAGGAGATTTGTTTTGCCAGAGATGGGATGAAATTGTGGATACACACAGACACACAGACACACAGACACACAGACACACAGACACACAGACACACAGACACACAGACACACAGACACACAGACACACAGACACACAGACACACAGACACACAGACACACAGACACACTAAAGAATAATGTTTAGATATTTGTAATCGTTGCAAGGAGACGAATGCAATCCGGCCAGACACTTGCGGTTTAGTAGGTGATCATCTACAAATCCATTTGTCACTCAAATTTAGGAAAAGGTATTAGAAGAATTAAGATATGAGGTCTTGCATATATTTAGGCAGAATGTAAATGTTTTTTAGGCTTTTTTTTTTTTTTTTTAAAGTCGTAAACCGGTCAACCCACAGTAGATGATTTACAACAGGGGTGGGCTTATGGTGTTCCCAATGAAGGGGAGTTAGAATAAAAAGCCCTACCTTTTAATTAGAAGTCAACAAGAAGTGTGTTTTGGGATCAGACACGTGAATCTTCATCTTTACTCCAGTGACCTCCCTGGGAAAGACCTATGAAATATGGTAACTTACTGTATAGTGATTTATTTCAAGAAAGATCTGCGTTTATTGTAACCATGTTCTTGTATTAATCTTTTTTCTAATCTAAAGCTGTGTGTGTGTGTGTGTGGGTGTGTGTGTTTGTGTGGATGGATATCTATATCTACATTTAATAAGTAATGCTTTGGGCTCTGAATGAACTATTTGCACGCGCTGTATATTAATATACATTTTCGGACAGATTTTTCTACAGCAGATTTTTGTGTATAGTTTCTCCAATAAACAGGGACCCGAGCCCCTGACAGACATACAATTACATATTTCTTTAGTGGTGGAAGCGGATAGATATGATTGCAATAGCGTAAGGGGTTAATATTAACTATATGAAAGTACATTAAGCAGGAGAAAGGGGAGTTGGCTAGAGTAGCTGTGTGTAGTAACCCTGGTTGCATATCTAAGTCACGTGCTCACCAGTGTGCTTGTCCTGACAGATGGTGTATTGGGACAGAGTGAGGGGAGATATTGTTTATCTGAGGGACCTTTGTGAAGGTGAAAACTAGACCAGCTAGCGAGCGGTGTATTAACCCTTGTCCCGTATGCAGGTCACATGCTCAAAGGTGTGCCGTACATGACCTACACCTTGTTGGCTTCCCCCCCTATTTGTCTGCGCTTAGGTCATCTTCGAACCCACACAAAATTTAGGATGCTAGGTGTGCCGATTTATATGACAAGCACTGTTAAATTACGTTTACCTGGGGAGTGGGGGGTATGATTGGGGAAAAATAGAAAACTACTGATTTGTGAAACAGATGTTCAGCCACAAGACTTTAAATTGGGTTCAACTAAACTAAAACCTTTTACATATTTAAATTGTGTTAAAAAAAAAATTTAAATAATGAAAACATCTAAACAGACAAATTACAGAGCAAATAAATTGCTCTGAAATTGTATTATAAAAAAAAAAGAAAGAGTGGCTCAGTTAGTAAAGGGGTGCCTGGTTCAATTCCTAGTATCAGCTCCTTGTGATCTTGAGGAAGTCACTATCTCCCTGTGACAAAATATAGATTGAATTCTACGGGGCAGGGACCCGTGTCTGCAAAAATGCTATGTACTATACAAGGAAAAAAATAAAAATACACAAGAGAGCCATGTTAAAGGAAGCAGGTTGGCAGACCACTGACATTTTACACCAAAATTAAAACAAATTAGCCATGCATGCAGTTCTCTGGATTACCAGAGGCGCTGTTGAAGCAACAAACCATGTGAAATCTGATTTTCTTAAGAAAAAATAATCATTTCTGAAGTATTAGATAGCGACTTATTTTATTCAACTCTTCATTTTTTTTAATGAGTTTTAAAGCATCCTTTGATTTCTATAGCAGGTTTAGCCATCTCCGAAGCAGTGCAAGATCTTTGTAACACCTTTCCTGTTTGTGATAATTTGTTGCAAATGTTCCCAGCAGTTTGAGCTGCAAACTAGCAATAGATAATGTTAATTTAGTAAGGATACATTGTAGCTGCTGAGTTACACTGACCTGAAGGATTAATTGGAACAGAAAGGCAGCCATTATATTAGGCACAGGAGCACCAAACGATTGCCAGCTTAAGCTGTAGAATTATACATTGTAACATGCATTATATATAAAAAGGGGAAAAAAGCAGGGAGGATGTAGTATTGCTGCTATAAGTGGTTATGTGTAAGGAGGTCTTGACTAAATGGTCTTTAGTTACTATACCATTTACTCTGTACGTTTTATAAAATAAATATTAAATGCCCTAGAGATCCTACACAATTGTGCACGTTAACGTCTTCACTGCTCAATAGGCCAGCAAACCACGGCCCTTGCAGCAAAATGTGTGACTTGTTCTGCAACGTATAGCCAACATTAAGGGATTAGTACAAAAAAAGTTAAAGGAAATGCCTCACTTGACTTGAGCAGTCCCCATTATATACTGAGCTTCAGAATTGTCAGTAGCCGATAAGATAGGAAGAAAACAAAGATTAGTGGGTGTTGCAATCTCCTGGATTCACGTGATCTGAAACTACTGGTCAGGAAAACAGACAGGTTTTCAAGTGGCCTGTATGCTTGTGATGGCAACAAATCAATGCAAAAATTATGTCACCATTACAGATCTTGCTAGGACTTTGCACGAATTGTTACAACCCAACTTTACACCCATGGCGAGCCAGGTAAACAAGGCATTTGTTCGTTATCAGCCTTATTTAAAAATCGGCGGCAGCAGGTTAAATTAAAGACTGATCGTCATCCCAACACAGCCGCCCCCCCCCCCCCAACACTCATCCCAACACATCCGCCCCAATCCTCCTCATCCCAACACATCCGCCCCAATCCTCCTCATCCCAACACATCCGCCCCCCCCAACCCTCCTCATCCCAACACATCCTCCCCCCCCCCAACCCTCCTCATCCCAACACATCCGCCCCCCCAACCCTCCTCATCCCAACACATCCGCCCCCCCAACCCTCCTCATCCCAACACATCCGCCCCCCCAACCCTCCTCATCCCAACACATCCGCCCCCCCAACCCTCCTCATCCCAACACATCCGCCCCCCCAACCCTCCTCATCCCAACACATCCGCCCCCCCAACCCTCCTCATCCCAACACATCCGCCCCCCCAACCCTCCTCATCCCAACACATCCGCCCCCCCAACCCTCCTCATCCCAACACATCCGCCCCCCCAACCCTCCTCATCCCAACACATCCGCCCCCCCAACCCTCCTCATCCCAACACATCCGCCCGCCCCAACCCTCCTCATCCCAACACATCTGCCCCCCCCCAACCCTCCTCATCCCAACACATCTGCCCCCCCCCAACCCTCCTCATCCCAACACATCTGCCCCCCCCCAACCCTCCTCATCCCAACACATCTGCCCCCCCCCAACCCTCCTCATCCCAACACATCTGCCCCCCCCAACCCTCCTCATCCCAACACATCTGCCCCCCCCCAACCCTCCTCATCCCAACACATCTGCCCCCCCCCAACCCTCCTCATCCCAACACATCTGCCCCCCCCCAACCCTCCTCATCCCAACACATCTGCCCCAACCCTCCTCATCCCAACACATCTGCCCCAACCCTCCTCATCCCAACACATCTGCCGCCCCAACCCTCCTCATCCCAACACATCATCCCCCCCAACCCTCCTCATCCCAACACATCATCCCCCCCAACCCTCCTCATCCCAACACATCCGCCCGCCCCAACCCTCCTCATCCCAACACATCCGCCCGCCCCAACCCTCCTCATCCCAACACATCCGCCCGCCCCAACCCTCCTCATCCCAACACATCCGCCCGCCCCAACCCTCCTCATCCCAACACATCCGCCCGCCCCAACCCTCCTCATCCCAACACATCAGCCCCCCCCAACCCTCCTCATCCCAACACATCCGCCCCCCCCAACCCTCCTCATCCCAACACATCCGCCCCCCCCAACCCTCCTCATCCCAACACATCCGCCCCCCCCAACCCTCCTCATCCCAACACATCCGCCCCCCCCAACCCTCCTCATCCCAACACATCCGCCCCCCCCAACCCTCCTCATCCCAACACATCCGCCCCCCCAACCCTCCTCATCCCAACACATCCGCCCCCCCCAACCCTCCTCATCCCAACACATCCGCCCCCCCCAACCCTCCTCATCCCAACACATCCGCCCCCCCAACCCTCCTCATCCCAACACATCTGCCCCCCCCCTACCCTCCTCATCCCAACACATCTGCCCCCCCCCAACCCTCCTCATCCCAACACATCTGCCCCCCCCAACCCTCCTCATCCCAACACATCTGCCCCCCCCAACCCTCCTCATCCCAACACATCTGCCCCCCCCCAACCCTCCTCATCCCAACACATCTGCCCCCCCCAACCCTCCTCATCCCAACACATCTACCCCCCCAACCCTCCTCATCCCAACACATCTGCCCCAACCCTCCTCATCCCAACACATCTGCCCCAACCCTCCTCATCCCAACACATCTGCCCCCCCCAACCCTCCTCATCCCAACACATCTGCCCCCCCAACCCTCCTCACCCCAACACATCTGCCCCCCCCAACCCTCCTCACCCCAACACATCTGCCCCCCCCAGCCCTCCTCATCCCAACACAGCCTCCCCAACCCTCCTCATCCCAACACATCTGCCCCCCCAACCCTCCTCATCCCAACACAGCCGCCACCCCCCCCAACCCTCCTCATCCCAACACAGCCGCCACCCCCCCAACCCTCCTCATCCCAACACAGCCGCCCCCCCTCCAACCCTCCTCATCCCAACACAGCCGCCCCCCCTCCAACCCTCCTCATCCCAACACAGCCGCCCCCCCTCCAACCCTCCTCATCCCAACACAGCCGCCACCCCTCCAACCCTCCTCATCCCAACACATCCGCCCCCCCAACCCTCCTCATCCCAACACATCCGCCCCCCCAACCCTCATCCCAACACATCTGCCCCCCCCAACCCTCCTCATCCCAACACATCTGCCCCCCCCAGCCCTCCTCATCCCAACACATCCGCCCCCCCAACCCTCCTCATCCCAACACATCCGCCCCCCCCAACCCTCCTCATCCCAACACAGCCTCCCCAACCCTCCTCATCCCAACACATCCGCCCCCCCCAACCCTCCTCATCCCAACACAGCCGCCCCCCCTCCAACCCTCCTCATCCCAACACATCCGCCCCACCCAACCCTCCTCATCCCAACACATCCGCCCCCCCAACCCTCATCCCAACACATCCGCCCCCCCAACCCTCATCCCAACACATCCGCCCCCCCAACCCTCCTCATCCCAACACAGCCGCCCCCCCAACCCTCCTCATCCCAACACAGCCGCCACCCCCCCAACCCTCCCCATCCCAACACAGCCGCCACCCCCCCAACCCTCCCCATCCCAACACAGCCGCCACCCCCCCAACCCTCCCCATCCCAACACAGCCGCCACCCCCCCAACCCTCCAACCCTCCTCATCCCAACACATCCGCCCCCCCCCCCAACCCTCCTCATCCCAACACATCCGCCCCCCCCCCCCCAACCCTCCTCATCCCAACACATCCGCCGCCCCCAACCCAGGGGGGAGAAGGGGGATCAGTGCCGGGTAAATGAGAGGGAGGTGATAGAACCGGGTAAACACACAAGTAACCCCCCGAGCGGTGACTGTCAGCTGATCAGTGACACTGCATACCCGGCTCTCTCACACACACACACACACACACACACACAGTTACATAACAGCGCTAATACCGCGCTGCCGGCGCCACAATGCGATCATGACGGTGACAGAGGTCAGAGAGGGGGATTAACCCTTTCCAGCGCGGCTTTCCACACACAACATAAACCCGCATAGGCGCGCGCACACACCCCCTCCCCCCCATGCCATACGACTTACTACACCAACTCACCTAGCAGTAGGAGCAGAGCCGCCCCCAACAGGGCACCCCCGGGCCTCCTCTGCCCGCCGGTCGCCGCCTTCCTCATCATCACTTCCATCTGTTACTTCTGCCGCTGTGGTTGGCGCGAGCTGAGGGACGGGGGCAAACGGTCACGGAGTAGCAGGAAAAGGCGCGCGGCAAAAAGGTCTCGCGCTCCCGCGGTGTCCGGTGTCTCGAGAAAGGTTGGCGCGAGGTAGGGGCAACGACACCTCTGCACACAGCAAGGAGCGGGCGGCACAGTCACATGAGGCGTGACGTCACAGGGGGGGGTCATGTGCCATAAAGTGTCGGGACACGTGACTACCCACGAACGCTGCGTAGCACGCTATGCACGGGGCGGAGCTTACCTGACCGCTCCCTCCCTGGTGCAAACGCAACATTGCAGAGCAATATATGCGCGTGCAAAGTGTCATTCCCGTGACAGCGCGAGACTGTCCAAACATAACCTCCCTCAAAATCAATGTTAATATGACACTTTTACTGCTAATGTGTCTAAGCTTCCCAATACACCACTTACATTGTAAACTCTGTGGGACACGGATTCCCCTTGCCTCAGGCTGGGCTTATGGTGCCTTGCGACGGCGCTCCGTAACAAATACATTGACTCCGTAGCGTGCGCTTATAGTAAGCGCGACAGCGACGTTGCGACCAAAAATTTTGAAGCCGGGTAAATTAGATTTTTTTTTTAGAGACAGTCGACACATGTGATTGTCTCTAAACCAATCAGATTGCGCTGCCCGCCCGCCCCCTTCGTGACGTCACTGGCCTTGTTGCCAGCGACGTCGCTAAAAAAACAAATTATAACTCGCTAATGGCGATGGGTGACGTCATCGGTCACGTCGCAGTCGTCAGCATTATAAGCGCGGCCTTATGTTGCCGTTTTACCTGTTGCACTTATCCCCAGTATTTCTAATGTGTTTACCTTGCATTGTAATGCTGTAAAGCGCTGCATACATTGTTGGTGCTGTAGAAGTCAAAAGATACATATAAAACAATATGCAGAGCAATATTGGGACACCCAATGCATTATTATGTTATATTGCATTGGTTCCTCACCAACATTTATATAACATTTAATCCTTTAAATATTATTCGTTTTGAATTCTGAGTATTACCTTTGAACTGTTGAATCATATCATATAATAATATACATAAATTATTAAACAATATATTCAATTGATGTGATTCTTATATACAATTGTTTTCCATGAGTAGATTTCTTATCCTCTCATGGGTACAATTACAGTTCATAGATCATACTAATAGGACTTGTTTTATCTTCCTTTTCTTTTTCGCTAAATCAATATTTCATCATCAGATTTGTCTCTTAGTTTTCTGTTCTTTTCTTTTACTTTGCCTTTTTTTGTTCTTTTTTCTTTCATTTCTTATTTTTTATGTGTATATATATATATATATATATATATATATATATCTTTCATGTATAATTTTTATATACATTATAGTTTTATATGTTCTGAGAAACATCTCCTGTTCTGTATCATGTTCATTATATTATGAAAGTGATGCCAGTTTTTCCTGTGTTTGTGTAATTAATGTACTGATGTGTGTCCTGGTCTCTCATGTGATAGGGATAGTTTAATTAATTATCCATTGGGATATATTTCCATTTAATATAATCTGTATCAATTTTCTTTGTGTGACATTGAATTTACTTATATCGTAGATTACTCTGTCCACTTTTTAACTATCTATTGATGCATGTCCCAATATGGATTTATGATTCATCCTTTTCCCTATCTATCATGAATATAGAGACATGGACACATTTTGGAGTTAAATGATATATATGTTTTAATCACCTGTATGTATTTCTGGTGTTTGAGAGTTCAGAGGAGGAGCTATATATATATATATACATCATTCCATCAGACCCCTACCATACTCCGTGAGAAAGGGCTGGAGAGCCTGAAACACGTAGGAGGTTTCGTTTTTTATGTTAGTTTGTTTTTTGTTTTTTTATAATGTGATTCAATAAACTTTTTTTATTTTTGCTATCCCTGGTGAGTTGATTGGTGCTTTTTTTGGGTTCCTGCCTTCCTACCAATTTGTTTTTTTAATTCATCCAATGCATTAGCTGGCTCCGGTGCGCTGGAAGGTACAGCGAGTCCCCACCACCCTTTGAAAAATATCCTGCCTCAAATCCATTGAATTCTAAAAAAAAAAAAAAAAAAAAGTTCATTCCTATGTAGCAAATGGCAACTATTTTGCAAATCTTTTGAGATACTATTTGGAGCAATGAAGTATAAGAGAGGCTGCAGAGTATTGAGATTTCTCACTGCGGCATTGCTCAGAGCCGTCAATAGCTGAAGCATGTCATAATGACAGATTCAGAGTATATATTTACACATATATGTGAAGGCACCCATAACCTAATACTAAAATAAACAGGTTGCAACCACTGACCCACAACAAAAATTGTTGATATTCATAAGTTCTAAATAAAGCAGACACGATTAAAAAATATATATATTATTTTTTTTAAATTTACAAACCAACACTCCCAATTCCGTTATACCAAATTGGCAATTAAAAAATAGGCTCACATTTTCTAGGGCAAAAAGTACACAGTGCAAAGGATACTTAGCCATAATATTTAATTAATATTAATAATATTTATACATTAATATTTAGAGATTCTTCATCAGAGGCTTTTATGTTAGCACACAGGCTTTCAAATAACCGTAACATTTGTACTTTCCCTGTTTGTCAGTGTAGCCATGGCTGGGTGTGGCTACTAATGTCCCTGTTCTGACATCAGTCCTGGTAACAACAGGCGGTGTTGAGATCAATCATGGGTTTTCCCCACTCAAGGCAGTACTGTTGAGTGACAGGGGAGGAGGTGGGATCAAGTCTGAGGTTGCCCAATCCTGTGTTCAGACCGGGTACCCCCCCCCCCCCCGCTGTGCTTAAGGGGGTTGCATCCTAAATTATAGCTAGTAGGTCTCTACCATTGAGAGAGACAAGATATCACACCCAGGCACTGGCAGGCGCAGGTTTCCTTCCCTTCGGGTAAGTGAGTGATTACCTATACCTCTGGTCCTGCTAGAGGGCTGTGGAAGAGCTTGGACTGCTGCGGGGGCCCTTGACCTGTAGTGAAGGTCCAGGGACCATCTGAAGTCTGAGACCAGAATTGTGACTGTATTGGGCAGAGTTGCCAAGTGACTGCGCTGGGAGCAGAAGAGAATAAAAGAATAACCCGTTCCTGTTTCATGTACCCCCTGCCTGGTGTGTAATCTTTCTGGGGGGAGAGGAAACCGTTCTACTGTGGGAGATTACCTCCATACATCTGGAGCCTGCAGCAGATGGAGGCGCTGAGTACCATGAGATAAATGTTGCCTATGTACCCCAGAAGCCTGTTCTGCAGTCCCCCCAACCATCGGTGGACACCTATAGATAGCATGCACCACACACCTGGTAATGGCAGAATCTCCCATAGGGTGGGGGAAACACAGTTACATCAGCTCTTTAGTATACCTTTTGTAAAGTATGTGAACCTAGTTTCTAGTTAAAGCCGTTTCTCTGCCAGTGGGGCCAAGCCTGGCCCATCTGACAACCACAGGGTTAAATCCACTTTTGTTATCAATAAGCAACATCTGACAATAAGCAGCAAATGCAGCCAGCAAAGGAACCACATGACATGACCCAAACAATGCTAGAAGCTAAAGCATGTGACGCAAGGAATGTATCATGGCCCATCTCTATGTGGACATGTTCCTTGTTGAAACATACAGAAAGAAAAAAATACTGTTCTTTGCTGCAATGCAAAAGATAAACATACAATAATAAAAATGAGCAGAGGTGATTTAATAGCTATTAAGAAACACTATCAGAAATCATTGTCGACATTTCAGTCCCCATGATTGTGCTAAGAGAGAAGTATGAATTTTAAAAAAAAATGTTTCAGTGACAAAAAAGGAACAACTAACTTTACTGTAAATAAGAAAAAAAAAAAATAAAGAAAAAATTGCAGTCACACTTTGACATTACTAGATGCTATCGCATGAAAACCACACCTGAATTTAGAAAAATTATCAAAATTGCACTGGATGGGTAAAAAAATGTTTTTAACTTCTTGTTGTGGAGGGGTGAATATATCATTGATGGCATTTTAGTTTTAATGCACAGCGCTAGAACCTTTAGCCAGTTCCAGACTAAAAATCTTTAAACACTACAGTGGCTTGATAAGTATTTCACCTCTCTCAAATGTATTGTGTTATATTTAATTAAGGGTCTGTCCTGCAGTGAACATAGTAAACAGTCTTTTACAAACTCTTATCAAGTTATCATAATACAGTTTTGCAGAGTCACTGCCATAGCAGCAGGCCTCCAATGTTGTATCATAAGAAATATGACGCATGGAACCGTTATCGTAACTTGCTTAACGAAGCATATGAGTAGCTCCGCGACTAGTACTATAAACATAATACTGTACATAAAGCTTGGACCCCTTACCAGAATGCCCTTCTACTGTCTCTGTACGTCCTTCCTACCTACCAATTCGATTGTAAGCTCTTTGGAGCAGGGACTCAACTTCCTAAATGTTAATTTTAAGTCTGAAGCACTTATTCCCGTGATGTGTTATTTGTATTATTTTGTTATTTATATGATTGTCACGTGTATTACTGCTGTGACGCACTATGTACATTAATGGCGCTATATAAATAAAGACATACATACATACTTTACATTACTTTTTAATAAACATCATTATTACTGGATGTTATATAGAAATGACCATTTACTCAACATTTTACTGTGTGCAGAAAAAACACAGTGGATCTATAGTATGATGACAAGAGCATCAGTCAGGAAAGTAAACCAGAGGCAAGAAACATTTTTTTAAATACCTTCCACATTGTGGATTATTTCTGCATATTGTTAGAAGGGAAATGCAAATCCCTGATCAATGGAAACATTCGGAAAATGTGTAGTTCACTTTTAACAAAACATTTTTTGCTTCTCTTCAAGATCCTACTTTATATTTGATTAGGATATTGCGCTTAGTTTTTTGCAGCACTAGTAACGTTGAAAAGTGAATACAGGTATGTAGCGAATGCCAATGAATAGAATGTGCCAGCTCAGCTCATAGCGTGAGAATGTCAGACTGAACCCCTCTCAGTTATACAGTCACTCGGCCTGTCACATCACACATGCTATATTATACCTCCTGGTATCCGGGATGTGTATTCCTTATTCTTTTTTAATACACTGATATTCCACATGCTTTGTCCTTGTATATACACTGTAAATGTATTTTATAATGAGTTGATTTCATTGATGTCCCTATGTGAAAGTGTGAGGGGGGGTGGGGGAGGGGTTGGATACAGCTTATCCAGCTTTCGTGTCTGTTACTTCACTTTGGGAATTTTGCAGAAGTACATCGCTTCAGGTAGAAATGTTAAAGATACAGTACGTGTAGTTGCGCTGATAGATTTAATTGGACCGTAGGCTCATTTCCATGAAAACATTTTTGTAAACCTTCTTTGCAAGAGGAACGAGCTAATCACTACTTTCTTGGCCCCTCTTGCAATGAAGGGGTCCATTCTTGGTCTAGTCTGGTATTGATAATCTCCGGTATAAACAAAATAGAATACAAAAAAGTATTATGCTGTAAAGGGGAGCTGAAACTGCATTACTATTGCATAGAAACAGACATTTCCAGCAGATCAGAATTGCTTGTCAGTGAAACTTCAGACCCTATTAGATCCCTGACTTTCTTAAATATTTGCAACAGTCTGGTGACTATCCCAAGCATTTTTTAACTCCCATACTATATTAGCCTCTACTGCTTCTTAGGCTAAGGCCCCGCTCCCAGAGTCAGCGCGCCCGCACTGCAGACAGGCGGTGCGCTGACATACACAGACCGCGATATGCGGTCTGTAGGGAGCGGGAGCCGGAGCGGGAGGTGGGAGGGAGTGGGAGGTTTGACAGGGAGGGGGTGCGTGGCTTGAGCGGAGGGACCCGCTACTCCCCCCCCCCTCCCTCCACGGACTCGGGCTGGAGCTGCTGATGGTAAGTATTAAACACACACACACACAGGCACTCATACATACACACACACACACACACACACAGGCAGGCAGGCACTCACGCACTCATACACACGCGCGCACACACGGGCCGGCACTCACGCACTCATACACACACGCGCGCACACACAGGCAGGCACTCACGCACTCATACACACACACACACACAGACAGAGGCAGGCACTCACGCACTCGGGCACACACATACACACACACAGACAGGCACGCACGCACTCAGACACACACACAGACAGGCACTCACGCTTTCACTCCACACTCCTCCCCGCTCCCCGAAGCCTCTCCTCCTCCCGAAGCCTCCCCTCCCCTCCCCTCCCCATTGGCTCACAGCCACACCACGTGACGCGTCAACGCTAGACATCACCATTTTCTTGTGTCCCCTAGCGGCTGACGCGCCACAGCGTGTAGTGCTCTGTGCCGCCAGGGGGGACCGGGACCGGCTCAGCAGGATTCCCCTGCTGGTGGGGAACTCGCGACATGGCCGCCCGTGCCAACGAGCGCAGCGGGACCGAGGCCTTAGACCGGTTCTATACTGCGAGCGCGCGGCAGTTTTAGTTGGCTGAGGTTAGTCAGCCATTCTATAATGGTACAGCGCGCGTGCATGGCAGTGTGCGTGGAACCGGCGACAGGGGGTAAGATGGAGAAAATAAAGAATTTGCGCCGCTACCGCTGCTGAAATGTATGTATATGTGTGTGTATTTATGTATGTATGTATGTATGTATGTGTGTGTGTGTGTGTGTGTGTGTGTGTGTGTGTGTGTGTATGTATAATGTTAATAAAAATAATATTAAAGTATTCATTTATTTATTTATTCCAAAACTTATTTAAACACACACACACACACACACACACACATATATATGTACACACATACATACATACATACATACATACAGTACCTCACTCGCACACAGTTTACACACAAAAAGTGTGCGGCACGTGCACGCGCCTTCGCACAGGCACACGCGCGCATGCACGGCGCACACACTATATAACGAGCCTTAGAGGCCCAGATCCGCAAAGCTTTGTTAAGTCCAGGCTCATAACTTCATGTTATCAAAATCAGTAATGGACATTATGTTCCCTGAGGTTAGCGCAAATCCATGAAGCTAAATATATGCAAAAACAAGGCCCGTGATCTCATTAGCATAGGCTTAACACCATGTTAGGTTAACAATGCCTTGTGTTAGCTTCAAATAACATGACGTTAAGCATGTCTTACCCAAAGGTGGTGTTACGTCCACGGAGACCCTGAATAGGTGTTTAAAGTTAAAAAAAAGAGTGGACAGGAGAGGAAAAGTTCCTGGTAAATAACAATATGAAAGATAAATCATATTAACTGTGGTCTTACACTTATCCAGACCCTGTAAAATAACTATTTCTGGGTCTTAATGTGAGTGACGCCAAGGTTAGGTATGACCTAACTAACGCATCATTAATTCCCTGCGGTAACTATAACAGAGCTCTGTGGATTGGCGTTGTTACAGGAACATTTATTTTGCATATTATTAGCACCAACGTCTGTTATAGTTAATGCAAGGGCTCGTTACATCTGACAATAGCACTTAACACTGCGTTAGTGAGCCTTGAAGATACCCGTTAACTTAAGTTAATGCCTCGTTAAGTTCTAATGTCTCATTAAATCAATAACGGAGCTTTGCTTATCTGGTTTTTAGGAGACTATTCTATTATTCCATCACCCTTCCTATGAAGAAGCACCTCCTCACATTTCCCCTAAACCTGCCAACCCCTCCGATTTAAGAGTGTGACCTCTTGTTGTACCACTTTTCTTTCTCTGAAACACTATATGCTCCCATCCTGTACTTTGTTGACACCTCTGATGGTTTTGAAGTTTCTATCATATTCCCCCTTTTCCTTTACTCCTCCAAGCTGTAGATGTTGAGTTCTTTATGGTTGCACTGGCATACTGAATTAAGCCAGAGTCCACATAGTCTTCTGGATTATATGATCTATGTCTATGTCAAATAGACCACATCACAATTTTAGTTCATGGAGTAGCTTGTTCAGGGGATAAAGCTGACACCACGGTTCCTATAATGTTGTGGAATGTAACACTTGTCCATGTCATTGCTGTAGCACCTATGTACAGAATTCTCACAAAAGTAAAGTAAGCTGTTCAAACAGTATATATGTTGAGGAATATGAGTGACCGGACCGGATTAGATTTACCTGCTGTTTTCTGAACATGTTAATGTATTGATGATTAAACAAATTAATTGCTCAAGTAGGTGACCAATATGTTGGTGCATTTAAGTAGTACCTTGCATATTTGCACCAACCGTCTCTGCGTGCTGTCCTTGTGCCAAAATTACCTAAATGAGCTTAAGCCTAGTGTAACGGTGTTTCCCCCACCCGGTGGGAGATTTGGCCATTACTGATCGTGTGGTGCTTGATACCTGCTGGTAACAGAAGGGCTTAGTCGTCCGCCGGTGGTAGTGGGGACTCAGGACTTGGCTTCTCGGGTTCATACCCTACATATCTCTTTAGCAGTGCAGCGCCTCCATCTGCCATAGGCTTCAGGGAACTGAAGGTGATCTCTCACGGTAGAACGATGAACTCTCCCTCGAGTAAGGTCACACACCAGACAGGAGGTATAACAACAGGAACGGTTTATTGTCCTCACTGTCCAGCACAGTAACAGGTTCAGAGTTCTGCAGTCTTTCAGCTACCACTGAAGGATGGTTCCTGGACCTTCACTACAGGCCAAGGGCAACCGCAGCAGTCCCAGCTCTTCCCTGCCCTTCTAGCAGGGGCAGAGGTATGATACACACTCACTCTCCCCCAGAGGGAAGAAGACCAGAGTAGGCCCAATATTCAGGCTCTTGGCTGTGTGACCTGCCCCTCTCAAGTAGGTAGAGGCACTCCCGAATTTGGGGCGGCACTGCCCTTAAGTACAGCCAGGAAGTGGGCACCAGGTCTGTCTCATGATTGGTCATGCCCAGGCTGGATGTCACCGCCTCCCGCTGTTACTCAAGTGCAGCTCCTCTGAGGGGGAAGACCCCATATCAACTACTGGTAACCTGATTATACCAGGGTTTACTGCCAGTACAGGGGCAGAATAGTAGCCATGAAGTGACCTGGCTACACTAGTTAAAAGGTTAAATACATTTAAAAAATGAGGGTAAGCATTGCATTGAGATCATCATCCTCTAATTTTTACGTTGGTACTCCACATTGAATACATGTGACAAAACTCAACTACTGTATACTCGGTTTCATTTATTTTTTACATCTAAATACATGTAGTGACATATGTTTAACTTCGGTCAGTTTTAGGTGTCCAAATCTTCTTTCATGTCACATCACAGCCAAAGACTCTACAGCTGCCCATGAGGACTCCAAAGTGAGCAGAATTCCAAGTAGATTGTTAGCCATTATCACAACGCTCATACCTGTCATTTTGAGTGAGTCTCCTGCATTGGAAGGTAAAGCAGTCTCGCTCCTATTATCACTCTCACTTAAAAAAATATATAATATTTATATATTATTATAACCTGCAGGGATTCCTGTTTGAGGTGAAGAGTTGTTGAAGTTTTTTTAGAAATGGAAATGGTTGTCAGTAACCTTCAAGCCAATTAATAATGGTTAACTCGCTGTGAGACCATCATTTTATCTGGCTTATTTTAGGGTTTATTCGGAGGAGCTGCAAAATGGGTTATCGACCCCCCCATGAACATATTTGTTGTATTGAATGTTGCTGCAATTTGACAAGGCATCTACTGAGCAACAATCTTTAAAGGATGCCTTTTATCAAATTAATATGACAATTGTAGCAGATGTTCTCAAGATATATACAATTTCTTGTCAGCTCCGAATGTAGTTCCACATGAAAGTGTACATGACGAGACCTGTGATATTTTGAAAGCACTATATCCTATAATTTTTTTTCCTATGAGGAAATCTTGTGTTGGGACATTGGTAAAAAGATCTACAGCATCATCCTATTAAGTTATAATCCACAAATAACTGTACATTACTGACCAATAATGACCTAACTGGACGAGGTGAAGGCCAGAGGCTTTTAACCCAGTAGGGTATTATTGGCCAGTAACATCCTGTTCTGAGGAAATTATTACTATTACTGTATAGGCTAAATATGTTTTTTTATTTTTGATTGATAGTAGGACCCCATCCCCTGCTCAACCTGTTCACTTGGGTTGGAACAATTACCAGGATTTACCAGAGGAAGCTCTAAATCTCCTGTCTATCTGCTTACCCTGGGCAATCAATACCGAATTTTAACCAGAGAGACGGATTTCATTAATGCCTTGATTTTTAGCCTTTAATAGGATGTAGCAGTTTTGTATCTTAACTATTAAATGTTTATGACAGGGTTTATAATGATAGTTCCAGAGAGATGAGGGAGCGGGGGGTGTCCAATACATTTATGTGGCGTGTGAAAGAGAAAAACACAAATAGTGTAGTATGCGATGACTGGTTTTGGAAAAACACTCTTAAGACTCCAAAGTTTATACTCACATTTGTGAGAAAATAACAGGCAGTGAAATAAACTCTAAGGCAATTCCACCGGTGTCTTGTGTGTGGGTTAACTCAAAAGCAAGAACAGAGTTAGCGCAAAAGTAACTGTAAACTTTTTATGAATAAAATATACCCCAGCCTCCCAAATGGAAACTTACAATAGGGCAAGTAAAACAGGCAGTTTATGTCAAAATATCACACGTCTCGCAGTCAAGCGATGATCTCACCGCTCCGGCGACACGGTTGTGGATAGCTGGAAGATGCTGGCTTGTAACATCTCTGGTTGCGGCCGCCCGGGAACTCTGGCACCTCCAACAGCTAATCTTTCAATAGTACGGTGGCCTGAGACACAATACCTCACTCAGACTCAACGCGTTTCGCTTAAAAAACGACAGCTTCCGAAGAAACTGAAAAACAGTTTTTTCTGCTGAAGGTTGAGTGGAGGACTCCATTTATTCACTTTTTTCATTTTAATATTTTGAATTCACTTTATTAACATTGTTCACTATAGTCGTATCCACTTTTTTTTATATTGCACGTTGATACTTCATTATCCATCACGAGTGGAATATTCATAGTAAAGTTTGATTTAACTTCACTTGATTACATTTATTAATTACGTCTATTGGAGAGCGCCATCCTAGCATTTTGTTTTTCCAGGGTTTATAATGAGCAAACAAATTACCTGCTATTTGTGGAGAGCACGAAACTTCAACCTTTTTCCTGCCTGTGGGATCTGCAACACATTACATGTCAGGACTGCACGGATGATGCATAACATAAGGGATATTGTTGGCCCATATTTACTAAGCAGTCTTCTGCCATAAGACACCTTCCAACTCTGAAAGACACTCTACAGCCAATTGACATGAATTGGAATAGGAATGTAAATAGTCTTCCACTGAAGGAAGGTGTCTTATGGCAGAAGAATTCTGGGTAAAAATGGCCCACTGTTACATGTTTCTAGTGAACTATTTAATGATTTAAAACAACAGATATTTACTGTAGATAAGGTAGGGTGTTAAGTGTTACCTTATCTACAGTAAATACCTGTTTTTTTTCCCCCCCTCTCTCTACACTGTTTTAGCCATTGAATCCTTTTTATATCAGTATTGCTTGACCTGAAGAAGAGAGGAGAACTCTCGAAAGCTTGTCCTATGACATAAATTGTTAGTCCAATAAAAAAGGTATCACCTAATACTGAAGAACTCATTTATTCTGCACTATCGCAACTGGACTAACACGGCTATTTTCTGCTTTATATATATATATATATACATACATATATATACACACACATATGCGGGGTTGCAGACCTGCCTAAGACATGCAGATGAGCTTACAGCTGTATTTGCATATATATACACACATATATACAGTGTTCGACAAACCTATACATTTGCTCGCCCCGGGCGAGTGGATTTAACCCCCGGGCGAGTAAATATTGGCCCAAGCAGCACACGTTTGATACTAGGTGGCGAGTAGATTATTTTGTGTGGCGAGTAGATTTTTTGGTGATTTGTCAACCACTGCATATATATATACACACACACATATATATACACTGTTCGACAAATCACCCAAAAATCTACTAGCCCAACCAAAAAATCTACTCGCCCCTAACCCCGCCCCTAGTCCCACCCCTAGCCCCGCCCCCAACCCCGCCCCTAGTCCCGCCCCCAACCCCGTGTTTTAAAATAAAACACATTTAATAAATTCCTAGTCAGAACAACATTTATTTTTGACATAAATGTATTTTTTGTATTACATTATACTAAATTAGTCGTGTGTGTGTGTGTGTGTGTGTGTGTGTGTGTGTGTGTGTGTGTGTGTGTGTGTGTGTGAATGCCGGATCTTACCTGATCTGCAGTCCCTCAATGTCCAGGTATTCCTCATTCCAATATACATTGGAGGGGATGTGTTCCCTACCTGTCTTCTGGGTTAGGGGGGGTTCCGATGTCTTCCATGTGAAGCTTGAGTCAGATCTAGAAGAAAGCAGTATAGGTTATTTCGGTGTAGTATAGGGCAGTTAAGATATATAGGGTAAATAAGATATCCAGAGTGTGAGAGAGAGACAGTGGGTGAGAGAGAGAGAGAGACACACACACACACACACACACACACACAGAGCAGCACACACACACAGAGAGAGAGAGAGACAGAGAGAGAGAGAGAGACACACACAGAGAGAGAGAGAGACACACACAGAGAGAGAGAGAGAGACACAGAGAGAGAGAGAGAGAGAGAGAGACAGAGAGAGACACACACAGAGAGAAAGAGAGAGACACAGAGAGAAAGAGAGAGACACAGAGAGAAAGAGAGAGACACAGAGAGAAAGAGAGAGACACAGAGAGAAAGAGAGAGACACACCGAGAAAGAGAGAGACACACCGAGAAAGAGAGAGACACACCGAGAAAGAGAGACACACCGAGAAAGAGAGAGACACACCGAGAAAGAGAGAGACACACCGAGAAAGAGAGAGACAATGAGAGACACAGAGAGATTGAGAGACAAAGACAGAGAGAGTGCGACAGGGAGAGGGTGAGGGCGACAGGGAGAGGGTGACACAGGGAGAGAGCGACAGGGAAAGGGTGACACAGGGAGAGGGTGCCACAGGGAGAGGGTGACACACTCACACACACACACTCACAGACTCTCTCACACACACTCACAGACACACACAGACACACACTCACAGACTCACACAAACACTCAGACACAAACACTCACAGACTCAAACACACACACACACTCACAGACGACACTCACCGACGACACACACACACAGACAGACACACACACACACACACTCACACACAGACACTCACACACACAGACACTCACACACAAACACACACCCACACCCACCCACACTCACAGACACACACATCCACACACAGACACACACACCCATTCTCACAGACACACGCACACACAGACACTCACAGATACTCACACACAGACACTCACACACACCCACACCCACAGACACACTCACTCACAGACACACAAACACTCAGACACAAACACTCACAGACTCAAACACACACACTCACAGACTCAAACACACACACTCACAGACACACACTCACAGACACACACTCACAGACTCACACAAACACTCAGACACAAACACTCACAGACTCAAACACACACACACACACACACACACACACACACACACACACACACACACACACACACACACACACACACACACACACACACACACACACACACACACACACACACAGACACAGACGACACTCACAGACAACACTCACACACACAGACAGACAGACACACACAGACAGACACTGACACACACAGACACTCACAGACAAAACTCACAGACAACACTCACACACACACGCACCCACACTCACAGACACTCACATCCACACTCACAGACACACACACTCACAGACACACACTCACACACACTCACAGACACCCACACACAAACACACACACAGACATACCCACACTCACTCACAGACACACAAACACACACACAAACACTCACAGACACACACTCACTGGGTGGGTGACTGGGTTTGTATTCATTGGAAGGGAGGGGGCCTACCTGTTCCTCCAGGGCCTGCTTGTCCTCCACATGCTGCTCCACATGCCAGGGGATCAGGCAGGAGTTGCGGGAAGATCGGGGGGATGGGGGGGCCAGCTGGAGAATGGGGGGGCCAGCGGGAGGGTCGGGGGGCCAGCGGGGGGGTCAAGGTGCCAGCGGGAGGATCGGGGGGCCAGCGGGAGGATTGAGGGGCCAGCGGGAGGATCGGGGGGCCAGCAGGGGGGTCAAGGTGCCAGCGGGAGGATCGGGGGGCCAGCGGGAGGATCGGGGGGCCAGCGGGGGGGTCAAGGTGCCAGCGGGATGATCAGGGGGCCAGCGGGGGGGTCAAGGTGCCAGCGGGAGGATCGGGGGGCCAGCGGGGGGGTCAAGGTGCAGCGGGAGGATCGGGGGCCAGCAGGGGGGGTCAAGGTGCCAGCGGGAGGATCGGGGGGCCAGCGGGAGGATCGAGGGGACAGCGGGAGGATCGAGGGGACAGCGGGAGGATCGGGGGGCAGCGGGAGGATCGGGGGGGGGGGGGGGGCAGCTGGGCAGGCGCACGGCCGCCAACCTCCCCGATGGGAAAAATGGCAAGCCGCGTGTGTGCGCCCAGGCTGCAGCCAGGAGGGGGGTCAGGGGGAGGTCAGGCAGCCAGACATTCGGGCATTAGTTGCGCAGGGAACGGTGGTGAGCAGGGAACAGCCGCACTGCCACACCAACCTCCCTGATGGGCATCGTGGCCGGGAACTCCACGTGCCGCCCCCCTCCAACGCGTGCGCGCGCACCCCCCTCCAACGCGTGCACGCGCACCCCCCTCCAATGCGTGCGTGCGCACCCCCCTCCAACTCGTGCGCGCGCACCCCCCTCCAACGCGTGCGCGCGCACCCCCCTCCAACGCGTGCACGCGCACCCCCTTCCAACGCATGCGCGCACCCCCCTCCAACGCGTGCGCGCGCACCCCCCTCCAACTCGTGCGCGCGCACCCCCCTCCAATGCGTGCACGCGCACCCCCCTCCAACTCGTGCGCGCGCACCCCCCTCGCGCCCAGGCTGCTTCCCTTCTTCCCTGCTCCTATTACCCTGCCCGCGCGGGTGCCAAAGGAGCGTGGGACGGAGGGGAAGCGCCTACCTTGTCATCCAGCCCTGGGCAGCAAGCGGGGTGGGGCGGGGGGGTTGCCTCTTCCTCGCGGCAGGCCAATCAGGGGAATTACTTATTTAAAAAAAAAAAAAAAAATATTGGCGCGAGCAGGGGAAATTCATAGAGACGCAGCAGCGGCCTAAATTCACACGCCACGGGCGTGTAGTTATCATTAATTGTCGAACACTGTATGTATATATATACACACACATATTGTGACAGAGTCACTGACTCAGTAGGCTGTGACAGTGAATGGAGAGATGCTGCAGCCAGTTCACCGAGTGTTAATCTCCTCAGACAGAGAAAGCACAGCTGAGGACTGATTAAACAGGGGCTGAACTATCCGTGAAACAAGTGCTTTAAAAAGCAGGAAGTTGCTCACACAGGGAGCTTGTTTTTCCACGTGAGGGGGGAGAGACTTCTCCCGGCTAGGAAGCCGTAGCCGTAGCTGCTGCTGCTCTGGTCCCCCAGTCCTGCGAGGAGCTTTGCTGCTGGGACCAGCTGGGACCCCAACCCAGGGTAAAGATAAAGAAACAGATTGCTGTGAGGCTGGACAAAGCCTGCTCCCCGGAACCGTGTTCCTGTTTGCTGTTGGAGCTGCATTACAGATAACACTTTATTATTATGCTTATTGGTTATCCTTTGTGTAGCATATGTTTTGGGCATGACCAGATTAGCTGGCTGTCCTGTTAGTAAGGGCTCAAGAAGTGAGTTAGTTTCCCTAACGGGAACAGGCTTTAATTTCTAGAAAGTAGTTTTTAAAGGGACAGTGCACCCGTACTTTATTTTGGTTGTGGCTAATAAACCACTATAGTTGAATGTTTCCCATCGTGTCTAGCATCTTACTGACCCCACCGCGAGGCCGTCCTGCCACAATATATATACATATATATATATATACATACATACATATATACATACGCACTATATCTAAATAGCTTTTCCTCAATGTTAAATTAAATGTATAATCTTTTTAAATCACAGCCACTGGTTTTTTTTATCCACTTTAACCATTTTTGAAGCATCAAGATTTTAAGATTCAGGGTACACCAAGACCCGCACCCACATGCCTCCGAAACAGCAATCCTGCCTACATGATCTGGTGAGCCCCTGGTTTCAGAGATACTTATCTGTTTAGTTACCACTATTCTCCTCCCCTTACGGAAATTGAATCCGGCCACCACATTTTGCAGGCCTCAAAGCCCATAGGAAGCTGCAATATCCCTGTTGATGAATGGGGTGGCCACTTAAATTGCCAGAGGAAACCGGTAAGAACCCGGGAATCCGTAGAACAAAAAAAAAAAAAAAGTGTGGTTCAGGTCAAGGGGAGTCCCAGGTTCAGTTACTGGATGTGTGTGTGTGTGTTAATTTGGTGGGAGTGCTGCTTTAGGCCTGGGACATAGTAAGCACTTAGGTGCTGCTGCTCGCTCTCGCTTGCTGCCGCTCGCTCTACCTGGAGCTTTTTGCTGTCCTGGCAGAGGAGACAGCAAGCGCGCTTGGGAGGCGGGTATCACTGTGTGTGTCACTTGGTAGCTTTCAGTGAGTGTGTGTGTGTGTGTGTGTGTCACTTTGAAGTGGTCTGTGTGTTTGTGTGTCACTGGGGAACCTGTGTGTGTGTGTATATGTGTGTGTGTGTGTGTGTGTGTGTGTGTGTGTGTGTGTGTGTGTGTGTGTGTGTGTGTGTGTGTGTGTGTGTGTGTGTGTGTGTGTGTGTGTGTGTGTGTGTGTGTGTGTGTGTGTGTGTGTATATTATATAATATTTTAAAAATTAAAAAAAAAGACATGTTGTGAGAATTATTTATTAACATTGTGCAACTTTGATAAATATATTCACGCACGCGCATGCACGCGCACACACACACACACACACACACAAATACACAGACACACACACATACACATATATATATAATCACACACACACACCACCTTGCTGCCACCATTGCTCCGGGACACAACCCCTTCCTCTCCTCCCCCCCCTCCCCCCGGCGGCCGCGCAACCCCCCTCCATCTCCCGCGCGGGCAGGGATGCAGCTACGGTGATCGGGGCTGAAGGGGGACACATCACCCGCTCCCCCCCCCCTCCTACATATATATACATACACACACACACACCCCCCTCTGTGCTGCCTCTGTCTGGTCTGGTGGCTCTGTAGGACTGGCTGCAGCCCCATTGGATGGGAGTGGTCACGTGACCGCTCCTCCGCTTCCCCGAGCGGCAAATTTCAAACTTGCCTGTCTCGGGGAAGTTTCTCAGCCTCCGCACGCATCAGCAAGCATGCGGAGGGAGAACCTATAGCCGCGCTGATAACAGATGCAGGGGCTTTGTGCATCTGTTCAGCGCGGCTCAGCGACGCTGAGTGCACTATGTCCTAGGCCTTAGACTAACAGGGATTGTGTTATTCATCACTCACATCAGGTACTTCCATACACATTAACTGACTCGCCCTCCTAGAATGGTAGATCTGCATTCATGTTGTCAACCGATTTGCTGAGAGCTAGGCATCCACTTCTAAGCATTAGCAACCCTAAAGTGTGACCATATGCTGCACATTAGAATATAATTTTGTTAAACATAACCAGAAAAAATGAATGAATGCAAAGTTTGGGATTTTTTACATTTGGATAATAAAGTGTAACTTATTTTGCACCGCAGTCCTAACAGTGTTTTATAGGCATACGCTGGAGAACAATAAGAAGCAGTGTGTGCGTGCTTAACGGAATCATGACATATTATCCGCTACTTGTACAAAAGAGACACATGACAATCAATTTGCTACCACTGATTAGAACTACTTGCATTACTATTTTGTTGAAAACCCTTCTTATTAGATGTTGTTTGTACATAAATGATCCAGTCCCCAAGCATTTCTATATTGCATCCATTAAAACATTGTGGGTTCCTGCTGCAGCTCCCAACACAGTGTGGTCTGAGGCAAAATATACATAGTCTCTCTTTGATTAAGCTGGCAGAAGATTATTATTAATCAGTCATGGAAAATGAGTGATGGAGAGAGTTCCTTTAGTGCAGGGACACAGCACGCCATGCCTCAGGAGTATAGCTATGACTGTATCATGTAGTAATGCATATAGATTAACTTTTCTATTAGCAGTAAGCAGCGGCGGATTTCAAAATCCGCAGCACCTAGGCACATCGCTGTTGTGGACGCCTCCCTCCTCTTCCTGAATCGCAGCGTTACGTCACCAATGTGTGACGTCGCGTTGCCATGGCAACAAGACGCTGTGATGTCACGATGGTGACGGTCGTTCCAAAGGAGAAGCAGGGCATCAGGTAAGGAGGCAGCCGCAACAGCTAAATGACATCCCATCAGGCCAGAAAGTACGGAAAAAGTATATGGGGCCGGACATTTTTGTCACCCCCAAATTTTGCCGCCATAGGTTCGAGCCTGATGGGAAATACACCACTGGCATTGTGACTAGATTTCTTTATTTTGCTTATGTGCCTTTGAGAGGACATGCCTGTGACAATTGTAGAGGTTGGTGTATGTCCATTCCAGGTCTGGAGACTCACAATCGGGGCAATGCATAACTAAGCATATCACCACCTCATGCTAATTAAACGTAAACAAAGTCCATGTTCAATAAACCTTGAAAAGCCTCATCCTTGGAGTAATGCTCGAAAACCACCTACATACTCTATAATGGACATTGTGGATGGTACACACCCATATCCAGCAAGAGGACACCCACGCCAAGTCCACTGGGACGGTTTCAGAATTCGCCTCCCGGTAGGCAACAGGTGGGGTGCTCTGCTTGGTGTCTCCGCACCATGCATTCTTTTACCTTCACCTCCCTTATTTAGTGCACTGTATATTGTTTTACAGCCTACCGTCATTTTCAGCTGATACTTTTGATTAGATCAAAGACCTTAATTTGTTTTGAAGAATGCTTTTACTCCATAAGTTTTTTTCTAAACAAGTACGGGAGACAGCGATGAATGTATCAGATTCTAGTCAGTTGTGGAATACCCAGGAACAAGTGTTAATCATTGATATGGAGATACAGAAAGAAAGGGGGAGCACAGGTTGAGGGATATTTGGTGGTTAATAAAAATGGAGTATTTGAGTTCGAGTGTATGAAACCTCGAACTAGTGATGATGGGGGAAATAAAAATAATAAGAAGAAAGACACGTACACGGCCTTGTGTAAATGCTGTCACATCAAGGTTTCTTTGTATTCTTTGCTTCTTTATTCTGCTGGAGTGGTGTTCTTTCTCCCCTGGTCCAGATGACTTCTTCCATTCACCGGCGGCTCGTGATTAAGGTATCCCCCTCAGAACAGACGAACAAATAAATGAACAGATGTTAAGGGAAAATATATATAATGATAATGATGCCTGACTTTGGTGATATATAAAAGCAGAATGAAACTGCAAAGTCAGGCATCATTATCATTATATGTATTTTCCCTTAACATCTGTTCATTTATTTGTAATTTTGAGGTTCAGGTAGGTGATTCTGCTGATGTGGCTATACCAACTGTTTTTCCAATTCTCAAAAGTAAATCTGTATTTTGTCCTCCGCTCCAGACCTCCTCTCAAATTGAGATGTTCACCAACCTTGTCACTCAGGAGTTCTCTGCTTTACCAAGAATTCGAGGTCCCAGTAACCTGACACGAGATGAATGTCGTGCAATTGACCCATTGAAGAATATGACGGGGATTGAGATTAAGCCATCATACAAAGGTGGGAACATAGTGCTGTGGCCGAAGGCCATGTTTGAGAAAGAGGTACTATGTCAGCTCACGGACACAGGTTGTTATCAAGAACTTCCCAATGATTCTACTAGCAAATTCAAACTTAGTCTGGATGTTTTTATCAGAGAGGCAGTCTCACAGGGCACTATTACTATCAAACAGAGTGAAGGTTTAATTTCAAAACATCCTGTAGTGCCTACCTTCTATATGTTACCCAAAGTCCACAAGAACTCCTCCCGCCCACATGGGCAACCCATTGTGCCTGGCATAGAGGGTTTGTGCAAGCCTGTTTTTCGTTTCCTTGATCACTTTTTAAGACCTTTTGTGGAGACTCTGCCCTCCTCCATGACACCATGGAGGTGCTTCTCAGGTTGGACCAGGTTGCCCTGGACAGGGGTACCGTGCTTGCCACCTGTGACATGGAATCTCTTTATACAAACATACGTCACAGTGATGGTTTACGGGCAGTTTGGTATTTCCTGTCCAGTGGTAGCCTGGCCCCTGATTTGGTAGAGTTTTTGTTAGATCTGTTAAATTTTAGCCTGACACACAATTATTTTGTTTTCAAGTGTCAGTTTTATTTACAGATCAGGGGAAAAGCAATGGGCACTACTTGTGGACCCTCCTATGCCAACCTTTTTCTTGGACACTGAGAAAGGGAGGTTGTTTTTCAGGAAGACATCAATCCTGGTACGCAGCATGTTTTATTATGGTTAAGGTTCATTGATGACCGCCTCATCTTTTGGGATGGTCCCGCATGGGACTTGGGGATGTTCATCGAGGACCTTAACCATAACTCACAAAACATCAAGCTGACCAGCACTGTCAGCATGGAGTCTGTCGAATTCCTGGACCTCAGAATCTTAATTAACAAGGAGGGGAGTATCGAAACAGATATACATCGTAAAAAGACAGCTACCAATTAGATACTCCATGCATTTAGTGGACATCCGGCCCATCAGATCAAGGGAGTACCGGTGGGAGAATTTTTGAGGCTCAAAAGGAATTGTTCGACAGAGTATTTTTCATTGTAAAGCTAATGAAATGTCACGTTTTCAGGATCGGGGCTATAGTAAACTCAACTATCAGAAGAGGAAGAAATATAAGTAAGAAAAGATCACAAGCTTCCTTGTTGGTACCTAGTGTGGAGGACAAAAGTAAATCAGAGAAGACCATCAGTTTCATTGCAACCTTTGATAGAAATTGGAATGGGTACAGAGAGCCATAGAAAAACACTGCCACCTACTTCTTTCTGACCCTGATTTATATAAGATCCTCGGACCCGAGATAAATATGGCGAGTCGCAGAGCGCTGAACTTATCTGATAAGCTTGTTTGCAGCCACTATAACATTAGCAGGCCCACCAAGTTTTTATCCAGAGAGAGACGCCAGGGCTTTTCTGCCTGTCGGTCCTGCACAGCGTGTCAGTACATGTTAAATACATCAGGATTTTTTAAGTCAACTAAAACAACTAGATATGAAATGCAAAACAAAATAATAAACTGCACATAAATTGTAGTGTTATAATATTATAGTACTTAAAATAAATTGAGATATAAACCAGTGAAACACGTGAATAGTATGATCAAAGTGATAGTAGTGCACCAAGGTAAAATGCTTTCTAACCTTTGAATAGATGAATGGAGGGTATGCTGCTCGTCAATATTGGTGCCTCAACACCATAGGTCACATGTAAAGAAAAAAAGACAGTGCACAACCTCCCATAGTGTAAAATAGTAAATTATATTACATATAATTAAGTGGTAATATTATGCACGTACAGCAAGGATAAATTAGTTGGACAGGGCATGTTTAAGGTACATGTTACTGCTCTGATGGTAAAATGAAATCGTCTGGTGAGTATCAGCTGTTCCGCGGTTCTCCTGCTCCAGTCACCTCGGGCGATCTTTATGCAGGCTGCACAGGACTCCGATCAAGACACTTGAGCCAGGGACACGTCTACTTGCTTGAAGTTCCGCAAGTACAATGTCCCTATATCAACAGTCTCCTGGCGTGAGACTTCCATCTCTAGGTTGAGGGTCTGAAGCGCCTTCTGAGAGACACTGAGATCCATATTAAGACTGAGGATAGTTTTTTGAGAGATGTCCAACTCCTCAGCGAGACTGAAGTTCCTTTTTAGTGACTTCCACCTCTGTCCAGACACTGTTGACCACCTAGTGTGAGGAATTCAGTTCTATGCGGAGTGTGAACCTCATTCTGAGCGACTTCCCTCTCTCTATGGCACTTGCGATCCTCTTACTGAAAGACTGTAATCTCTTTCAGGGCCTCCTCATACTTCTGCTTCAGATTAGCAATCAATCATTCTATCAGATTTGCTCTGTTTTTCCACCATGGTGGCATTAGTAGTGTTTGCAGTAGCTAGCTCAATCTTGAGATCCTCCAATTCGGTCTTGGCTGCAGAGTAAATTGCGAGTACAGTCTTCTGTATCTCAGCATTATTTTCTCTCTCCATTTCCAATTCTTCACGGAGATCACAGTTATGCCTGGCAGCTTGCAGTGCATCTTCAGGGCTGGTCAAGGGATCGTCACTCACTGGTTCCGGCTCTGCTTCCCTGGTATGGTTGGTTGAGGGTTCTTTACTGTTAGCAACGGACAGACACTTCTCTGGGTTACACGACTTCTGCCTTGGGCCCTCTGGGGTGTTTTGTGGGCGTGACTCGGTTCGGGTTCCCCATAAAAGATGTCTTCCTCCTTATCGGACCGGAAGGGCCACTCTTCCGTGGGGTAGGGTTCATTACAGGAACACCACATCTTGTCCTTCATTTTGGGCCTATCAGGTGTATTTTTCTTCCTGACCTCAGCAGGCGCTATTGCAGCTGTTGTCACAGTATTCGCTAGAACCCCAAATTGTGGTAGTCCTACAGGTGTATACATAACTTGTGGTCTACCGCTCACCCTGATATAATGTATATGATGATATATAAAGTATAAATATACTTTTTATACCTGCCGGTGCAAAGAGGATAGGGTTAACAGACACGAACATACAGAGGAGGCATAGAGTCCTCCCCAAAAGATCCTCAATAGCTGCACACAAGGCTAGGGTAAATGCGTAGGTTTAAATACCAAATATATACAAGTGGTTCAGTCAACCATTCAGTACAGGTAAGTAATTGTTCTCATCACTGTGAGTGGACAATTACCACTAAAACGCCTAATGGCAAAATAACAAATACTTTATTAATAAATCCAAGACTAACAACATGAAGCGCTTGCTCTATACTAAATAAAACCAATTAAAATGTGAACGTAACGGGCGCAGTCACAGTGGTGGCAGTCAGGGTAGGTTACCAATAAAGCTGGATGTGAGTCTATACAGCACACAAATGGTTAATGCATAGATGGGTGCTGTGGATAAATCTCTACTCACATAGGTAACTCTAGTGTGCATATATGGGTATTGGGTATGTGCTTCTGTGTAGTGCACGTGTTCCTAATAGTGAACAGACAGTCTGATGTCCCTCTGATTCAATAAGAGTATACACAATATCTATGACATATAACTGTTAGCACAATACCACATAGAGGTTAATGCTGCACACTAGTAATGGCGAAAGTCGTGGGGTAAGCAGTACATGTGGTGGTTGGTATGTAGTATACACAATCAAATGTTGGCAATATTAACCCGCCTCCACATGAAAGCTGATGCAAATCAAAGCATATAGCCGGTAGAAATAACAATATATGCCCCACAGCTGCCAAATAACACGGACTGATCTCACCCAGATACTTCCTCCTCCACGACGTCAACGCGATGACGTCATGCCGACGTATGTTTCGCGCGTAGGGGGACCTGCGCTTTCTCAAGGTGGGAGGTCTTGGATTTATTAATAAAGTATTTGTTATTTTGCCATTAGGCGTTTTAGTGGTAATTGTCCACTCACAGTGATGAGAGCAATTACTTACCTGTACTGAATGGTTGACTGAACCACTTGTATATATTTGGTATTTAGTCCTACAGGTGGACAGACTTTGCTTGTAGAGTTCGTAGCTCTCACAGGCGTCTCTGTAGACTTTTTCTTCTTTACTTTTGTATGTTTTACAACATCAGCAGTACTGTGCATGCATTCTTTCGCATCAGTGATACTGGATGTGCACTTGCCAAGTAAAACTTCTGTACCTTCCTTGGGTCCACAGCGCATTTGCTTGCTGCTGCTGTTCCTTGGCTCGTTGAAAAAAAGTCCTCTGGCTGCTGCCTTTTTTCTGGGGCCACGTACTGGCCGTCCTCACCGTCTGAATAAGGCCTGAAGGGACACTGCTCCGTGTACACCAGGAATACATTTAAATTAATGCTGGGGGAGCTGCAGGATCTCTGTAAACTTCTACTTTGTTTCAGACGCTCCTGGTCACACGGGGTCACGTGACACCGCGTTGCCATGGCAACGTGACGTCATGACGCCAGAACACCTGAACCAAGGTAAGCGGGGGAGTGCGGAAGGGGACAGACAGCAGGGGGGCGTGGAAAAAAAAATTGCGCTCCCCTGTTATAGACAATATCCAGATCCTGGGCTGTCAGCCTCAAAGCAACCTTTCCATTCTTGAAATATCATCAGTGCATCACAGAAGTGACAAACAGGTCACGACTTACTCTGATGGCCACATTAAATATAGAATATCATGGAATGACATCTATTTTGAAAAATAACGTATATTCAAAACGGTTACAATTGGACAAATGCAATGAGGCCAAATAGTTGAGGTTTAGGAGGTGGCAAGGGACAAATATCCATTTGTCACTTACATTTAGGAGGAAGACGGACAAAATTAGTATTGTTACATTTAGCATTCTTGCCTGAACCTATTGATATGACTCACATCTGTCTAAGTATCCTGGAAATTAAGATAGGAGGTATTTGATACATCTAGTCCGACTTTTGAAATCTAAAGGGAGTTTTATTTTGTTTCTTAAGTCATAAAACTGCCAGCCAGAGCTTATGTTTCAATGGGGAAGAAATATTACCTTGGTGAAACGTATGTATTATGAAAATCAGAATTCAAGGTATGTTTTGGGATCACAACAACACGTGAACTCCAGTGACCTCTCTGGGAAAGGACCAATGACATATGGTAATGTACTGTATAGGCAGTGCTTGACAAATCCACTCGCCCCCTCACCTGGGGCAAGTAGGTGTTGTGAAGCGGCGAGGCAGCGGCAGGACTGACTCCATACCGGAGCAGAAGAAGCGGTCGGCTGGAGAAGACAATCACTTGGTCAGCAGGGGCCATTTGATGGCTAAGGTGGTAGACAGCAGAAGGAAAGTATTCATATCCATGTGAGCAGCAGGACAAAAGCCAGCTGCAGTCCGACCCAGAAGTCTTCAGTAAAGTCACGGAAGACTTCCGGGTCGGACCACAGGGGCGCACTCCTACCCAGCTTTTCTCCTTGCTGCTCACATGAATCTGAATACTTTCCTGCTGCTGACGCCTTTAACCAAACAAGTTTTGTTCCGGGTGAGCGCCTTTTTTTCTCTACATTGTCGAGCCCTGTGTATAGGGATTTCTGTTTACGTGTAATCCTTTTAAGAAACTGGCCTGCCTTTATTGTAATTGTATGTTCTTGTAATAGTCTTTGTAACCTAAGTACTGTATTTGCATATAAAAACAAAAACGTTAATAAGCGATGCTTTAGGCGCTGAATGAACTGTTTGCACACTTTGTAGAGAGAGTAAAGTACATTTTCGGACACATTTTGCTACAGCAGGTGTGTGTGTTAAATGCATAGTTTTTCATTAATAAACAGGAACCTTAGAGTCTGGCAGATACATATTTTTTTTGCATATTTCTTGGGTGCTGGCAGCGGATATTATTGCAACTGAATCAAGGGTAAATATTAACTCATTGAAAGTACCTTATGTAGGGGTAAAGGCGAGTTAGTTGGTTAGTTTAGCCGTGTGCATTAATCTTGGTTACATAGATAAGCCACGTGCTCACTTGTGTGCTGTCCGTGACAGATCGTATATTTGGAAGGAGAGAGGGGAGGTATTCATTTGAGGGACATTTGCAGAAGGTGAAAAATGGGTCAGCTAGCTGTGTTTTAATCCATGTCCCATATGCAGGTAAGGTGCTCACTGGTGTGCCGTACGTGACACACCCTTACCATTATTATTATTTTTACATTTGTATAAAATGGTTTCTAACATTTGAGAATGCTCTGTGACCCCAATACATCTGCCTAAATGACTATATTCATCATTTAGATAAACTTTATTATGTGTGCCCTATCTTAAAGCAGCAACTCACCCGCACCCAGAAGCCTATGAGTATATACACTATCTAGCGTCTGATTTTACGAGGGTAACCTAGAGAACACGCGCACGCACTTTAAGCCATGGTGATGGCAGTTTTGTTTTGCCGTTATGTAGACACTGAGCAACATTATAAGGTTTACATTTTTCTTTTTAAATCTAAAAATATGTCTTACCAAACCTTCCAAAATTGTCTGCCAAAGAATTGCCAACAAACAGAAATAAAAAGATCATTAAACTTCATTTTTAGTATTGTTTTATTTTTTTATTAAATTAGGGTTGTGCTTCTAGTAAAAGGCAGCATCGTAATATGAATGTAGCTCTGAATGCATTGGAAAAGTAAAAGTTTCATAAAGGAAGCCAATTACAGAGAGAAGTAGTTCACATTGTTTTAGCCCACTCTATGACTGCACCTTAAAAAGACACAGCTATAATTAATCACACTGTGGGCCAATGAGGCTTTTATACTACAGTACAGTGCAAGATACCACAGCACCAACACACAACCATGTGTATGAACTGTGACCTGCACACAGAATGTAGAAATCAAGGAGAAACAGAACGTTACACCTACAAAATCACCATACAGTACGTTTCTAAGAAAATATATTTGTTATGGTGAAAATGTAGTTAGCTATTTTTTCAAGAAAAGGAATCTCATTTCTACATATACGCTAGGAATATTTACATATCATACATATTGTATCCTAAACCAGTCATAATGGACTTGATAGTAATTGTATGTAATAGGACACAACCCCATGCTTACAACAAATATTTGGCAGATTTTGTTGCTTTGGAAATGTAATACAAATTGCATTTCTTAGGGGCATCACAATCAGGGAGTGTTTGCAGAGGCGAAGGGTAAAAGCCCTTCAATCACAAACTGTTTTTTGACACACAGTGACCTCACACAAGGCGTATCCAGAGGAAATCAAACCCCCTCCCAAGACTAAACTCTATTGCAGGCAGCAATCCAGAGTATCATACTTTTTTTAAAAATTTAATCTCTTAACTGAACCGGAGCTGTCCCCCAGAGATGGGGTTAAACCAGGGGGTCCCATTGAGGAAATTGGGAGGGAAGATTGGGCCACCGGGGGTCCGTGCTCTCTCTGACAGCCAATGCAAACGTTGCAACATTATAGGGCATGTCGTCGCGGCTTTCTATTGGTGATCCTGACGGACAAGTTTGTAATCCATCACCATTTTGTTTCTTTTTTTTTTTAGTCCGTTACCAAAAAATAAATAAAAAATACAAACCAGGGTGTCGCCCGATTAGCTACGGTGCAGTATTTCTGCTTTAAAAATACACATCAAGCACCCAGATGTAACCCATTAACCAGTTTGCTAGCCCCCCTGGCAGCAAAAGGGTTAAAGCAGGTCACTTGCATCAGTACCCTTTCGAGGGATGCCCCTTTAAAGGAGCAGCCTCAGCGACAATGAATTGTTTTAATGGATTTTGAAGCAGGGGGTCCCCGGAGCGGGACCACGTTGATTTCAGCTACAGGGACCACCTGCTTCCAGAGATATTTACCTCGGAAGGGGCTGCCGGTAGCGGTCTAGAATATTTGGTCTCGACCAAAAACGCCGCTGGTGTTCCAACACTGGGACACTTCCCCGCGATATCTGCTCCCACGCCCGACCAGTCAAGCCAGGTCTGCTGCGCCCCGCCTGCACTGACCACTGGATGTTTAAACGTCCCATGGGACATTTAAAGATGGCGCGTCAGAGCGGCCAGTCTAGGCAGTGTAGGCAGTGTGTTGTAGCAAGCAATCGGGACATGCAGTTGTCGGAGCGGCAGACCTAGCTTAGTCGGTCAGGTGCGCGGCGAACAGCGGACATTGCAGCGAAATATATTTCACGGCAAAGTGTCCACTGGCGGCGTTTTGGTCATGGCCAAAAGTCCCATTCCAGCCAGTAGCAGCTCAGGCTGGGCTAGTTGGGGATGTCAAAATGGCGACATAAATGTCCCAAATCACACGGCAAATAGGAAGCAGTGGAGTCATCCCTCGTTGTTTCCTATTGGCCCGCATGACCGGGGGATTTAAACTGCAGAGAGATACCGGCAGCACCTACGGAGGCAAGCGTTTCAGGTAGCAGGGGGCCCCCTGTAGCTGAAATAAACGCGGTTCAGCTCCGAAGACTCCCTGCTTCAAAACATGTTTTCTTTATTTATTTTTTTAATAGCTTACTGATGCTTTAAAGTTATCAGAGTAAACAAATGGTCTTCAACAAATTGTGTTATTCGGTAAGGCAAACAGATTAACATTATTTCCTTGTCTCTTCAATAATAATAATAATAATTAAAAAAAAAGAAGAACCTCCCATTTTCATGGTACGGAACCTGTATTGTTTACACAACATAAAAAGGACAATGTCCTGCGCACGATCATAACTGCTGTTGAACCATAAAGTGTTGGTTAAACAGCAACCCAATGCAGACCAATATGATGAACCATTAAATCCATCAAATAAAAAGAAATGTAACCTAATCTTTTTCCTTTTCTCAATTCAGTTGCAATGGGATTTCAAAAAAACATTATACAAATTCAACATATTTGGCACCTGGGCATATATGCACTTGCCCAGGTGTCATAAAGGGCAAAGATATTTATAGAAAACAATGGAACCCAGAAGATAACACTGACATTGTTAGGTCAGATAAAAGGTACAATTGAGGAAACGCGATTATTTCCTATAAAGAAAAAAATAAAAAATAATGCAATACTATAATCACACAAGCTTTTAAATCCCATTACTGCTAAATATATACATACACCTTTATATTCCTGCAGGCACCCGTGAATAAATGGATCTACAGTATACCATATAGAAATATGGCATGCATGCTGCTTTGTTTACGGTTTTTATTTAAAAAAAAAAAAGTCTATGCTGCTTTCAACATTTTTATTAGCAAATGCAAATACCCATACTTTACAATGTTTACAGTGTAATAACTTGCTCATTCTAAAGGTCATTTAACGTTTTAGAAATTGCATATTGAACGCTGTTCCAACAGTGGCAGCTACGTGCCTCTTATTAGTAATGTAGTTGATCTCTTTCTTTCACCCTTTTAAACGCCACTGAATGCTTTAAAACAACTAATGTTAGCTAGACCTGTAAGTTTTGTCTTAATTCGGCAGTGTCACTTTACTCGGCATCTTTGAATGTGGTTGCAAGTTTCAGGGCTTCTTGTAGAAGTAGCATTCTGACCCTGGTATGAATAGATTATAGAATGAATGAAAGCTCATCGGATTATTGAGGACTCGCTCAAAATACTACAAATTACATAGCAGAAGCAAGGCGTGGAGTTATTGCTCGAGTCAGCCGTTAATGATGCAATTAGTACCAGGATTAAGATAAAAGAATGTGACTTGTACCTGTAATTTAACTCAAAAGTTGAAAAGTAAATGGCACTGCTTACTCAAATGCACAGTTCCACCTAAAAACATTGGCGTGGCAATAAAAAAAAAAAAAAAAAAAGTGCACACTCGGCCACGTATGTCACGCTTTTTCATGAATTAACAGCCATTTCAAAATGGCGTTTTAATAGTTTTATAAACGTAGGCCTGAAATCCTTCAAAAATCACAAATACTATGCAGTAGATTTAATATATACGTTTTTTGTTCTGTAATTCACTATGCAGCCAGCACAAATTGCTTTTGAGCCGTGAAATGAAAAAACGTGTATATTTTGTGTGCTAATGAGTTAGGTTCTTGGAGCTGCAAGAAAATAAACAAGATTTTTTTTTTTTTTTGGAGCTGGTTTATTTTCCAATCTAATGGAAAGAGCACAATAAGAAAGTCTCCTGTTCATTAATCCTTGCAGCTGGTAATAAATATGCAGCATTAAGGGTCTGTTAGAAGATGCAGCAGTCATGTACAACCGAAGCGGGAAAGTAACAACGGGAGAGGAAATAAAATGAGAAAAATGGGCAGTGCCGAGAGAGCGCAGAGAAACGGGAGGGAAGAAAGACAGGAGTTTACAACTGCATTTACGTCAAAAGGACTAGTAACAAAATATATGTTAAGCATTCACACAAACAAAATCAAGACATAATAATAATAATAATAAAGAAAATGCGAAGTATTACTAAGGCGCATTAGGGATGGGGCATTGAAGGGCATATTCCTTTTCTTCACATCAGTGACATTACTTAAACAAACTGAGCAGATGAGCTGTTGTCTGGCCAGTGTAGATTCACTCTCTATTCAGCGATTGCACAATAGTCCTAGTTTGTTCCTTATGCCAGATAATGGTATTGTTTTGAGTTCTCTTTGTCCCTTTCCATGTAGTCTCTGTCTATGAGGGATTCAATTCTTTTTTTCAGGTCTCCAGGCTGCAAGGATAAAGTCCAGTAAAATGAGAGGCAGTTTCAAAGGTGGGAAAAAAAATTATAATATTATGAGCATGATCCTGTTGATTCCAACTTTGTTATATAGCACCAGTGTAGCCTGTACATAGAATTTACATACACTATCTACATAGCACTGACAGTCTTACAGTGTTTCTGGCTTAAGGCGCACGTAGATAAAGCAAGTTGACCAAGCACAGCTCTCTCACTTGAAAGGCAGTGTCTTTCCCATTATGTAAGGTAGCGGTGAGCAAACTGGGGGGCGCGATGCGGCAGTTACAGAGGCCCCGTGCTCTTCCCCACGGCATTTAAATTAAATGCCGGGGGAGGCCTCTGTAACTCCCTTACCTGTTCTCTGGGGGGTCTTTGGCGATGCATCGCCATGGCAACACGCATCAAATGACGGGGTCGTGTGACATGACCCGCAGCGGCATTTGACGCAGAGTCCTTGGAGATGGGGGACACAGCTCAAGAAGTTTGCGCACCCCTGGTGTAAGGCAAGAGTTAGCAAAGTTCCTCCAGTGTTACATAATATCTATAACGGATGGACCACTGTTTTAATAAATCCAAAGGGATTTATTACAGACTACTACAGATTATATTTAAATCCTCTTAAAACCAAGAAGTCATACCGGTAAAGTTCACCGATAAGTACCTTGAGATGTGGGTGGGTTCCTTTTTGGAACAAGGGGTGACTATAGCAGGATTGCCGCTTTAAGCCCAAGGTCACAAGGAGAAGGAGACCAAGTTTGACTATGTTCACCTGCTTCACAGGCAATGACATAACCACTGAGCAACTCCTTCAGCCCAGCCCCAGTATCCCCATTTATTACAATTCCATCCTTTTTTAGTATACTTCCTAACGTGACTTGGTAGTGTCTACCGAGTCACGTTAGGAAGTATACTAAAAAAGGATTTAAATGGCTGTGCAAGAGGAAGCTGCAATTGATGACCTTGCAGTTTCCCATTGGCCTGAGATTTGGCAGGAATTTTGTTTAGAAGTCACTGAAAAGACATACAGCGCAGATAGAACAAGAGCAAACGATGCTTAAATGCTCATTTTAATATGAAATCTTATTTGGCAAAACAAGAGTCATTAACATGTCAGGGCACGCCAAATTTTGTTTTACCCCTGGAGAGGCGATATAATACTGGTAACCTCATTGGTAAGTATCGTGTGTAAGTAGATTTTAAAAAGCTCTACGTACAGTTTCACGTACACGGTCAGTAGCATATAAGAAACAAATATTATGACTTAATATTGCTTCTTTTTGATACGCTTTCTGTAGCAGGCAGGCTGCCATGAAGCAACCCTCCATCACAAACCAGGGAAGCCAAATGTTCACATCTAGTGCCGGGGTGGGGCATTGATATATAAACAAGACATGCGGTTGCATAACATTTCGGGGCACGGGCTTGCACTAGTTTATGTGATACAAGGTTTGTGAGTTTTCTGGGGATAATGTCTGTAAGAAGACCACACAGCACCATCACAACCACTTGAGGACACATTGGAAACAGGAGAAGTACAGGGCAAGCAGAATTTTATTTCTGGACTTTGATGTTTTGCAAGCAACCTGCTTAGAAACAGTGCAGCGTGCACTTCTTCATGTAATATGTGCTACAAACCTGCCAGTAATGTGTTGCCAGGACAAGCATAAGAACATTCATTAACAACCAAGCCAACGGTCATAAAAACTGAGTGAGCACATTCACAAAACCTGAAACAAAAATCAGGGAAATGTGATGCGCTTGCTCAGGATTCATTTTAAAAGCAGGTGACAATCTTTGTACAATGTTGTCTCAACATATTGGAAAAACAAACTAATTTAAAGGAATACAGAAGATAAAAACATGAATAAAACACATGTAACTTGGCGCAGTCTGCAGCACCCACAGCCTACACCTCCTGTGAGACTTTTGCAATGAAGACAGTTTATTTTTTAAAGTAAAAAATAGTCATGTGAACAACACATTTCCATGGGGAAGAAGGTTCAAATCATGACCGCTCTGTACATTCCTCAAATATTCTTCCCATGCAGTATATTTTTATATTAAATATTACTGCCTTAATGTCTTTTTACACAGCATAAAAGCAGAACGACTAGTTAGAACGGATATTATTACTTATAAAGTGCTCACAGAGCTTTGTTTACCTTGACAGGAAATTTCAGCTGGTTATAAAGCTCGGAGACAAGAAGATTATGGCTGAGCGTTTTCCTCATCTTCATAATGCGGACGATAGCAGCATCAATCTGGTACTGTCGGTCCTGGAAAACCCTCTCTGTTGTACTATGTTGTTCTTCCACCTGGAGGGAGGGGAGCAGAGTTCTGGGGGTCAGTGGTTGGAAATACTGGTGAGCTCCAAAGTACGGTTTGGGTTCTACATTTGTTACTAGGAAAAGCTTTTTTGGTAGTGGAATTTGAATGGAAGCATATAAAAAGGAACACTTCTTTGCCATGCACATTACAACTTGAAACCGATTCAGAAGTTGCCGACATGCATGAAACGCGGCTTTAACCCGTTTGCTGCTAATTGCATGGCAGGCCCCTCTGGCAGTGAAAGAGTTAAGAACGTCAGTGCTGGAGAGGTCAGAAATGCAGCAACTAACCATACGGTGACAACCCCTTCCTTTCTGGATGGACCAGAAAGTTAAGGTTGACCAAAGCGCCAACACATCTTCGATGTCAAAAAGGGGCCTACAATGTGTTGTACTACAATAGGTCGCTGGCTCCTCTAACATTAAGGGGGTTAGATCATCCCATGTTGGGATGGTCTGCAATGCACCGCCTACAGATTCAAGAAATTCCCGGCATACCCTACCGGCATTGAAGCACATACAATACTGTCTCGTTCCAACCTGAGGGGGCAGGAAAGATAACATGAAGACGACCAGCTACACGACAAGAAGTACTCACTGTTTCTTTCATTTGGATTTGGTTGATCTTGATTCGATATAACTTGTGCTTGAAGTCACCATTAAAGCAAAACTTGTCTCCATCCTCAACATCTTTGCTCTTAGGGGTTTTAATCAATACCCTAGCTTTGCCACAAGCGAGAGATTGTAAAGTTCTTCTCAGCTCACCGTCCTCTGATTAAAAACAAAAACACAATACAACCATCTCTTAAAAAAATACTCCATGTACTTTTCTTAGATTAGTTGCTGAAGCTGAATAAGGATTGCCCTGAAGGTATTAGTCAGGCCAAAAGTCCATGTGACAATATTTGACCTATGACATCCCTGTTATGATCAGGATCGCCAACAGAAAGAAAGGGTATTCTGTGAGCACGGCAGATAAATAAAAGTAAAAAAAAAACCACCCAAAAACTGCAGTGCTCTTATGGTAGTGGAGACACATTAATATTTGTGTGAAAAAAAAAAACGACGAAACACTATAAAATGCACCTCAGTGCATACTAAAATCCCACTGAGGTGCATTTTTATAGTGTTTCGTCGTTTTTATAATCTACTATTAAAGTTTTTGTTATTTTTCTTTGAGAGTTACCTTTAGGCGGTGCATCCTCTGCAAGGATTTGGCTAATATTAAGCCAGTTACTAGTGGACAATATACGGTCATTGTCACCTACCTTGAGTGCAACAATAGGGGGCTATTTGTAATCCTTGTATTATCTGTGTCTTTTTGCCTTGTTATTTCTCCCTTGCACCAGGTAGACTTTTGTTTGCTATTGTATATGTATGTGTGTCTGGTGTAGCGACGTGCCCCTTGTGTAATAGTTCCATCCCAAAAATCCTCAACACTCCAATTCTACAACCAGGTAAGGTAACAATGAAGGATTACACTTGGAGAGTCCTTGGTTCCCTGATGCCTGGAGACATTTAAAAAACAATTTATATTTTAAATTTAATGAAAAAAATGAAATCAAAATCAATGCTTTTAGAAAGGTTTACAAAATAACCATGAATACGAGCAAGCAGGTAATTAAATAAAAGGGAATAAAACAAAATCTGTACATGCAACATGAAGTAACAGGTACCCCAAGTTGTCTTGTAATACTACATTTCCCCAGAGGAAAGAAACGTGAGATTCCCACAAATTCAATGGGTTCCCCAAGATGACTATAAATTGATGAGCCCCACAAATACATCTTTATACCCAACTTCTCTTTGATCTTTGAGACGTGTGAGAATTCTAGATCATGACATTGGCCTGGAAGAGTTTAACAAAGTCTTTAGCTAAACAAATTCAAATGTTGGGGTATATAGAACATTTTTTAATAAAAAGTTGAAGGGGAGGACAGCGGGAAACCTGTTGGGGGCACAGAAAGATCTATAAAACGTAGATTATTATCGGAGACGACAAATTGAACAATATAAGATGTGCTATTGAACAAACAAAGCTTTCCAACACCTCCCACAACCCAAAAAAGTGGAAAGGGTAGAGGTGGTGTTGAGATCTCAATAACATCAAATTACAAATAAAAGAAAAAAGGACCTGTGACATCTCAGCACAGAAGCAACATGTCAGTGTTACTACTGTGGTTATAATTGTAGAGGTTGATATATATCATAGAAGGTGAAAAGGGACAGAGAAGGGAGTTTAGCCAAAGTACAGGAACCAGGGGGCCCAATAATGTTTTTTTCTAATTCTACGTGTATCTTCGAGGTATGCGGTCATCTCTACATGGAGATACTCTCCCAGATTCTATTTTTTAATTGAGTCAATGCGAGAGATAAATAAAGGACTTCAAATACCCACTATCGTGCATCCGACACCAGTCAAAATGTTTGATGAGTTTCTACAAACTATTATCCAACTCAGGGATACATTTACGCAACAATATTGACCCATGGCATACGCTCCCCTGTTTGTTCACATCTATAGAAGTATATGAAAGATTTAGTTCCAGCTGGTTCAGCTTTGGGCACGACTACCAAAGTTTCAACATTGAGGCTAGTCGCCCACATTCTCCCCAGCATAAAACGCAAACAAGAAGGGTTTATTTGGTGGTGTTTGGTTGGTGTGAAATATAATCTACACATTATTTTTAGGTGTTTTCTTTGGTTGTTGTGAAAATTGCTTCCTAGATATCCGACCAGTATTCTAATGCCAAGGTCTGTTCCAGCTCCCCCTCGCACTGTAACATGGCCATCTTTCACATTATTGTCTAAGGGAACAACAATCTGTAACTGGTTGAGATTACCGATATCGAATGCCGAGCAACAGACATTCAAAAGAGATGTTTCTTTTACAAAAATCTAATGAAGTGTCAATTGAATATAGTGCACTAAAGATGTAATTATACCCGATTAATATAGCCAAAATATAAATATTTAACTTGAAATCTTTGCAAAAATAAACGGCACACATCCCCTTGGCCATTTCCACAGCTCATCTAACTTCAGATTGCAGCATATGGAAGGCACTGTGGGTCACTAGACTTAAATGAGAAAAGCTCCTTATTCATTCAAACCGCGTAGGGAATATCAAAGGTGAAGAGGGAGTACTGCTAATAGCAGTGAGGGAGAACAGTCTATATGAGCATTGTTATACAATGTCTAGGTCATTTGCTACAGTTGCTCTTTTCCCGTAATCATCCGCCCCCTTTTTGGTGGGACCACTTGGTTCACTTCTAAGCTGGGTAAAGGCAGGTTGTTGCATAGTTGTCTGCGAGTTGTTTAATAGACTTGCTAATCTAAACCCCACCGATATTGGATGCTCTTTACATGCAGGACCTGGCTGATTGGCTTGAGATTGCACCCTTTGGTTCGTGTGGAAGGAGCAAAAGCTCTGATAAATTGGAGTTCCTGACCATCATATACTATTGAAGGCAAGTCCCTCGTCTTTGCTGTGATTGCAGCATCCCATATTTAATTTAGCCCCTTTTTAAGGGGCATAGAATGTGGAGTTTAACAGGCAATGCTAAAGGACTCCTTTTCTCAGGTGTGCACCGTGTTAACTCTCCTCGCTTTGCAATGAACATCTGCTGCTTTTCAAATAGGAGTAAAACTCAACAGCTAACATACTGTAGGCATGAGAAATGTCAGATTACAAATAACAGTTGCCTTCTGTGCCTCACATGTGCTAATTGACCTGTGTCTGGGCCGAACTTAATTGTGATAAGGTGACTTCTTATGCCTATATATGTAGAAAGAAGGGAATCAGCATCTCCAGCAGCAAGCTGCATCCCATTTTTCAAGTAGCCCATTTTTAAGTGGCTTTCAATGTGGAGTTTAACAGAAGTGGAACAAGAAGTGGACAGCTGCACACCTACTGCCCGGAATTCTGGAGTAGAGCTGCGCGGGAAAGGAGGAAATTTTCTATCAAAGACTCAATAAAGACACAGCCCTCTTCACTCTAGAGCAGGGGAGCACAAACGTTTGTTGCTGCGCCCCCCTGCCTTGTCTACCGCCCCCCCTTTACCTTGGTGCAGCGTCAAATGACGCCGCTGGGGCCATGTGATGTCACGCGTCCCACAGCGTCATTTGACACCACGTCTCCATGGAGAGGAGTCCTGAAGCTGGCAGAATCAAGGTAAGTTGGGTTGCAGAGGCCTCACGCGATGACACACGGCATGTAAATTAAATGCCAGGTGAAGAGCACGGGGCTTCTGCAAACGCTGCCCCTTTCCCCCAGAAAAATCTCGAGCTCCCGCCCCCCCCAGTTTGCACACCCCTGCTCTAGAGCACCTCCATTCATATATCGAATTTCTCACATCTTTCACTGTCCTTATCCAAATGACATTTTCATTGCCCAGCCATCACTGAACTTGCACTACTACCACTGCCATGCCTCTACAATTTAGATTTGCTCTAACAAGACTTATTTCCAAACTACACTTTTCTTTCTACCAACCTCATTATTCCGCTTACGCCATTCATATATGTCCAGCTCTCATACCTTCTCCACTTCCCAGTTCAGATGAACTCTATGCCGATCTGTACCCTTTTACACCACTCCGCAATACACCCTGCACTAAAACACACCCCTACAAATCCGCCTCACACATCCTCTTTCATACCCGTGCCCAGTCAACCTCCCTCCCCTCCTTTCCCATGTGCCCTTTGGAATGCACGCTCCCTTTCCAAGTGCCTTTCTGCACATGACTTCTTTTTCTCTCACACACTGCTCCTCCTTGCTATAACCAAGGCTTGGCTCACTAGCCTGACTGCACTAGAAGCTGCCCTCTCTTATGGTGGCCTCCCTCCCACACTCCACACCCTGAGTGTCATTGATCGCCTACCTACTTCTACTCACCCCTTTCTTTCTCTGCCTTTGCATGCTGGCTCTCCTCTCGGTTATGACTCCCTTTCTCTTCTCCTTGGGGACCCCTCTCTCCCTCTAGCCTTTTCTTTTGGCCTTCACCAATGGACTGCTGCCAGCACCAGCAAGGATGGCCACTACCAAAACCTGGTTTTCACAACAAACTCCTCTCTGATTTCTCATTTACTCTCTCTGATCATCTCATCTAATTTTTCACTCACAGTTCTCACCTCCATCTACCCCTAGTTTCTGCAGAGACCGGTGTTGCATTAATCTACCAGCTTTTGACTCCACTTTGCGCTCCGCTACAGACTCGGACAAACTGAACCTGAACTACAACTCTGCCCTGACCTCTCAATCTACATGCCCCTCCTTTTCTCTGCTGTTCTCAACCTTCTAACTCCAAACCCTGACTAAACTGCCATATACTCATGTTCCGCTCCTACACTCGCTCCTCTGAATGCTTTTGGATGAAATCTCGCCCTCTCGCAGACTTCCTTCAATAGCAATTTATCCTATTTCAAATCTGCCCTCTCCCAGGCGAGACAAACATACTTTTCTTCTCTAATCAACATTCACAAGTCTAACCCATGCCAACTTTTCTGTCTTTGACTCCCTATCCTAAAAGGTAACCATTGTCTGTTACCTGTTTTTATGCCTCCATTTCACCTCATGGCTTTTCTGACTATTTCAAGACAAAAAGGTAAATTCCATTCGTCAAGAAATCCGTATTCTCATATTCTAAACCTCTTCCCAACTCTCCTCCTGCCTTCCTTGACTCTTCCCGCTATCAGACGACATTTCGCTGCTCATCTCTTTTCTCTCTACCACTTGCCCTTTTGATCCCATTACGTCAAACCTCTTGCTTATACTCTAATCCCTACACTGACACATCCTACACTCGCTCCCAACACTCTGGTACCTTTCCCACCTTCAAGCACGCAACAGTTACACCTTTACTCAAAAACAGCAAGCTTGAACCTACCGGTCTCTCTAATTATCACTCTGCCTCCCTCCTGTATCTAAACTCCTTGAACGTCTTGTATTCTCTCACTTACTCCATTTTCTTACCGCCTATTCGCTCTTAGATCCTCTACAATCTGGCTTCCGCACAGCTCAATCCAACAAAACAGCCCTCACCCAAATAACCAATGACCTCCATGCTGCCAAAGGCCATTACACTCTGCTCATATTACTCGACCTCTCTGCAGCATTTGATACTGTGGACCAACCCCTTCTTCACACACTCCATACTCTTTGCATCTCTCTTACCTTTCCCATCGTGCTTTCAGTGTCTCATTTGGCAACCCCACCTCATCTATCGATCCCTCGGTGGGCGTACCCAAGGGTCCGTCCTGGGACATCTTCTCTTTACACACTCTAGGTGACCTTATCAAATCTCACCTCTATGCTGATGCCACAAATGTACTTTTCAACCTGTGACCTTACACCTGCTGTACATACTAGCCTCTCTGTAAGTGTCTCTGGGTGGCCCACCGCTGACTCAAGTTTAACATGCCAATGAGGGAGCTCCTCATACGTCCTCCCAAGCCTAGTCCTACTGCCCCCTTCTATACACCCAGTAATACAAGCAAGCTGCACAGGTGTCACATTTAACTCCTTCCACATTCACAATGCAGCCAAAACCTGTCATTTGTTTCTGTCATAACATTGCAAAGGTACGCCCTCTCCTCAATTGCTTTACTGCTAAACAAAACACTAACACAGGGGAGCGCAAACTTTTTGTGCTGCGCCCCCCTGTCTCTCTGCCCCCGGCTCTCGCGCCCCCCTGCCTTCCTTCAGCCGCGTCAGATGACGCTGCGTGGGCGTGTGACGTCAGGTCACATGGTGCCGCGTTGCCATGGCGACGCAACACAGACGGCTGAATCCCGGTAAGTAAATAGTTGCAGGGGCCTCACGCGATCCCCTGGCATTTAATTTAAATGCCTGGGGGAAGAGCACGGGGCCTCTGCAACTGCCCGCGCCCCCCCAGTACAATCTCCCGCCCCCCTGGGGGTCGCGCCCCACACTTTGCGCACCGCTGCACTAACACATGCCCTCATCCTCTTCCCGTCTTGTGCATTGTAACCTTCTACATCTACTACAATCTATCCTTAAATACCGTGGCTAGAATCACTTTACCCGCTCCTAAATCTGTCTCAGCATCTCTCCTGCGGAAATCCCTCTCCTGGATTCCTATCAAGTTCCATATTACACGCAAAATTCATGTCTAAGGCTTTACACTCTTTCTGCCCCTACTTACACCACAGCCTTAATCTCACTATACACCTGCCCGAATCTTGTATGTAAAGCCCTGTGCAGGCTTAAACCTCACTCACTGCCCACACCTCTGAATGCCCTTCCCTTCAATATCCGACGAGCATCCCCTCTCTCCACCTTTAAGACATCTTAAAACACACCTCTTTAACAAAGCATATGGGTTGCTTCGTTGGCTGATGCATCTCATGCACGGACCTAGAAGCGCTTATTCTCATTATGTGTTATGTTAGTGCATGGGTGAAACTGCTGTAGAGCGCTATGTACATAAATGGTGCTATATAAAGATAAACTTACATAAAATGCCTCTGCCGTGTTAGAGTAATACAGTTTCATAATGGTATGTCTAACTCTGTTTGTATCTTCAGATCTTGAGGGCAATGTTCTATGAATTTTGTAAGTGTTGCGAAGCAGGTTTTTCAGCAGGTCTGTCATATATGGATCAAGTTGGTCAGATTTCACAAATGCGGGTAGATTTTACACTTCTGATCTGCCTGGAGCGTTTTTTTTAGACTTTAGTTTTTCACAACTGCAATGCTCTGTAACACTGTGGACCCTGGTACCGATGGAAAAGTAGGAAGCAGGGGAGGTCTGGCAGCTTTATATAAAAGGGCTGTGGCAAATGAGAAAAGTTCCTCAAACGTTGAAACTGCGTAGGGAATATCAGAGGTGTAGAGGGAATACTGCCAATAGCAGTGAGAGCGAGCAGTGTCTATATGAAGATCATTGTCCAATGTCTAGGCCATTTGCTACAGTTGCTCTTTTCCAATATTCATCCACTGCCTTTCTGGTGGTCCTTGCCTTCCTGGTGGGCGTGTTGGGTTTACTTCTAAGATGGGTATAGGCAGGTTGTTGCTTTGCAGGAATGAAAACCCCCTCAGAAAGGGAGAGCATAGCTGTCAGGGAGTTACTCACTAAATCAGAGTGAGAAACCCCATCGATATGTGATGCTCTTTATTTGCAGGATCTGGATGATTGCCTTGAGATTGCACCTTTTGCGTGGAAAGACCAAAATCTCTGAAAAATTAGAGTTGCTGACCTTCATATAATATTTAAGGCAAGTCCCTTGTCTTTCGGAGTAATACCTTTACCATGTTAGATTAATACAGTTTCATAATGGTTTCTCTAGATCAGTTTGTATCTGCAGATCTTGGAGCGAAAGTTGTATGAATTCCACAAGTGTTGGGAAGCAGGTTTTGCAGCTGGGTTTTCATATTTGCATCAAGTTGTCAGATGTCACATATTCTGGTATTTTTCTTAACGTCTGTTCTGCCTGGGGTGATTTTCAGGATCCTCGTGACCATTCTGAAATGCAGACATTTGGTTTCTTAGGTCTTTTGGTTCCATAATCGGTCTCATGCTGGAAATGGATATCCTCTTACAACCTGCATTCCAACCCCAAGATCTTTTCATTATTGTTTCAGTTACATGATTCAGTTGCAAAATTCATGTTGCAATGTTTGTATTATTGCTTTTCATGATTTGTTTTACGTCTCCTCTTTTCACAAGCGTTGGATCCTCATCAGAACTTAAGTCTGAGTCAAGGTGTGCATGCGGTGACCTGCCACCTGCAGGAGTGCGTTCGCGAGGCTTACAAACCTTGGAAGGAGTCTTTTTTGGGTCCCTGTCTCATTCTGGGAGCTTTTTGATGGATTTATCTCCCGACGCAGAGCTAGAGATTTAAGTGGCCATCTTGGTTTGGGCTGTTCATGCGCCTCTCAAACAACTCTTTAGTGCTATTACCCACAGCAACACATACAATTCTCCTGCTAATACAGACACTCAATAACAAACAGTGATTAAAGTCCTTAAGCAATGTGAAATGTTTGTTCTGGCCTATAATAAAGAACACACTTACAAAGATTAACACCATCAGTGCCAACCGAAGGCCGTTCATTGATGGTTAACCGATCGCTGACCATACTGCATCTCCATAGATCAATCATTTTTATGGCTAGATTGTTACAGTGAGGTGAGGTCCACGTGACATTTGACCCATGACATCACTTTTAAAAACAGATGAACCCCAAAAAGTAAGAACGTACGGGTATTCTGTAAGCATGCCAAATATCTAGAAATCTCTGTTCATTTGAAACGGCAGTTAAATTATAAGCCACAAGTACTTCTCAGTCACCAATGAGTTACATAATACTCTCCAAGTCTGCAAATTAAGTAAATTTCTTTTTATGGCAGTGGAGAATCATTACATTGAAGTTGTGTGAATGTGTAACAATTTAGTTTCCTATGTGCAACGATATAAATTACATCTGATGTATCATTTCAAAGAAATCTGATGATATTTCAGCTTTTACTGTGGTGTAAAAATTGACTACCTCATACATTTTTCGTTTTTCTTTCAAGTATATCTTCTAGGGTTTAGAGGGAGAAATAAAATAAATATAGACAGGGGGGTAAACCTTCCTTCCCCCTCCTCCCATATATCGGCCTAGGAATATTTGTTTAACTTTCTGTGCCTGTATCTTTGATGAATGCTCGGCACACCTCTTCCTGATAGAAAAGTGGCTAAGCGATAGGCAATGCTGAACAGCATTGGCAGCAATGAGGTGTAATGCCAAAACACCTAATATACCCCATGGGTAATCTATATCTTAAACTACAGGCAATCAAAAATTCATAAGGGAACCATCAGGCCATGAGCATTCTTACATGGAGTTATTGCACTCCAGCCTATTTTATGGCGCTGGAATCTCCAGCACTCGTAATGCACAGAACATACACGTATACATATTTCATCTACTTTAGACAGCACTCAAGATGTTCATAAGCTACATTGTGAAAGAAATAAAAACAGATTCACAGCATGAATAATTAAGTTCCAACGAAAGAAGTTTTTGCACCTTGCTCGGGTGCCAAACTAAACGTGCCAATGTTAAGGTGAAATGGAGTAGTGATGGGTGCAAACAAAAGCGAAATAATTGGGCTGCAGTTGCAGAAATAAAAAAAAAAACTGGAGCGCACTCGGCTATTAACAAGTCAAACGCGTCAATATCTTTATATAATGAAAAATGGCAGAGCCCAATTTTAGTCTTCTAAAGATGTAATAAAGATGATTAGTTGCTAGTAAGCAGAGTGTACGTTTTGTTTCTGGTATATGACATGATTTATCTGCTTACGTTTGCTCCTACTGGAAAACTTTATTGTGCTACACTGTTTTGTATTGTAGGACCAGAAATTCTATACATTATTTTTTCTTCTTAAGAAACAGAAAGTAGCCTCACCTATTCCAGTAGCAATTTTAATTTCTTCAAAACTGAATTCTTCTCCCTCGTTAAACATAAGAAGCACTAGTGTCTGAAACAGAGACACCTGCAGCTCTTTCTTCTCCTAAAGAAAAGAGACACAGAGAGTGTTAAACAAGAGGTGATGGAAAATAAGGTGTGTGTTGCTCTATCAAAGGGTACAAAGAAAGCCAACAACAACAAGCAAGGGTTTCTGGGAGAATACCGTCTCATGCACAATATGTCAACATAGTCATGCGTGCCCCACTGAGTCTGATCGTTAACCTCTTCAGTTGCTACAGTTCAGCAGGTACACCAGAGTAATGGTGCCATGTGTTTTCATACAGATTGATAGCAGCAAATGTGTGTCTTCAAACTTTGTTTAAATCAAGAAAATTTGTTTAATGTTTAAAATGTAAACCTCCAGAACTTAAGACGCAGGCCACTTTGTCACGGAGTGTAAGCTGTTAAGTGTTACATAGGACACACCCATTCAGTGCAGGTGGTATCCAATGCACTGCAAAAGCAAGAGGCTTACCATATTTTAAACGGTGAAGTCACAAAATCAGAATTTTTAGTTTAAAAATCGGCGAATTATTTTCTCTCAACTCTGCGATCTTCCATTTTTTTTGTTTTTAATATGGGTCAAATTGTAGCTTTAGCTCCCCCTCTCAGTTATGCATTTGGTATGCTCGCCAGGAGTCAGAGGCCCCACTGCTTCATTGCACAGTAACACGCACAGGCGGAGGGGGAATTTCCCAAGCACTATGAATGGGAGGAGAGGCAGGGACGCTTTCTATACAGTTGTTGTAGGCTGCAACACAGTTTAATGGACCAAAAACCAAATAAAAAGGTTAAGTTACAGGCGCTTTTGGCACCTCACATGAAGAGACCTGTAAGGCAGCTTTAGATTTGTGCCTATCAGATTGGCATAAATACCTTTTTCAAATCTCAACATCATGTTTTATTTGAACTTTAAAGACTTCTAAAATATAGTCTTTGGGGGGGGGGGGGGGGGAAGCTCTTTTAGGTTGTCTGTGACATGACGATAGCAAAAACTAAATTGCCACACAGAACATTTGATGACCGCTTTTGGGGACAGTAGCTGAAACTTCCTGTGTGTTCACACATTCACACTTAACAGGAACCGTCCTGCTTAGTGTTTAACCCCCTTCAGTGCTGGAGGGAATGCAACACGTTGTTGGCTTTTTCTGAACTTGCATCTGTAATGTGTGTTTAATCTGCATAAATCCTGGGTTTGAGGCAGAAGTTAAGGCGATACATTAGGTGGAAGTGAATGACATTTGGGACCAGTCCTCATTAAGAGCTGTAAAATGTTGGAGAATTTTAGTTCACAAAAACCTGAACCCAGTGAAAGAATTATTATTTTAATAAAAGGCTGGACCTGTATAATTACTCAGCAGAAGTTGTTCACCGTGTATTATATCTACACACCCCAGCCGCAATTTAAAACCTACCGTATTTAACAAAGTCGTTCTTTGGCTATATTGCGGGTATGGCTGTGTGTGTATTCAAGTGTATTAACTTCAAGACAAAACTTTTCCACAATTGATAATTATTTTATAGTGTTAATTCAATGGACAAGAAGGGCCATTAGTCTTATGGATTTTATTGTAATAAGGATTATCTACAGCGGCTTTTAAACAGCTGGCAGCAGCATTTGTCACATTCATTGTATTTTGGGTAGATGACTGCCTGGGAAACCAGCGGCAGCACTGCTATCATCAAACAGTGGTTAAGTGGTTTCAGCTCCAAAGATACTCATCAGCAGCACAGAACAAACTTGGCTTACAGTTAGAGAAGTGAGAAGCTGGCAGAAATGACACACCGTGTAAATTATTTACAGCGCTAGGAAATGCCTGCCAACCACCAACCTTTCAGCAGGAGCAAAACTCATGAAGCTGCAGCAAATGTGAGGTTCAAACATGTGACTTGCTTCAAAGATTAGGAAGTTTAGTAGTGGAGTAAGCATTATTGTTCTGGCAATAGATGAGCCACGTGAACCCAACAGTGGCAACACCCTAAATAATTCCTATGGTTAGCCAGTTTGAAGGTGTTGCTTCACTCTGGTCTTGCATACCAATCAAAGGTGTATCAGGAAAACTCCTGAGAAGAGTTAAGCAAAGCCCAGGTACAGCACCCGGAGCCTGCGGTGTGATTTATACGTCCTTCTACACACTGCTGACTCTTAAAGGGGCAATCCCCGCCCTAGCACCTAAGTGTACTAATGTCAGTGACCCGTTTAAGGTGTTAATGTGACTGTCTGTCTGGTGTCAATGCTTAGCAAGAGCTTGCAGCCCCCCTGCATCCCTCTCCCTTGCTTTTCTTACTGATTCTCTGATAAGGACAGGGTGGAATAAGGGTAGGGGAAACAAGGGATGGGGAAACAAGTGATTGACAAACTGCACCAATCAGAGGACTCCTCCTCAAAAAATAACAAAAACCTCTTTCATTTTCAAAGAAATAAAGGCAAGCGCATTATCTATAAGGATGGTTGCATTTAAGGAAAGCAATTACATTGTTAAATGATTTACAAAACAATGTGTTGGCTGCTATCGCAGATTGCCTAAACTCGTCACAGAGTTGCTGATCGAGGGGCACTGCATTGTATCTCTCAATGTATTACTTCCTGGTAAAACATTTTATAAATAAATAAGTTGCTGGGACACACAATAAAACAACTCATAATAATGAATCGTTAAAGCAACAGCTTTACTTAATTTATGTCTTGTGGAAAGTGAACGTGTTTTGCTTTTCTTTGGGTTTGCTGGATTGAAACATCAACAACTTGTGTTCATCTGTGTAATGGTGGCATCAGGAATGCTTTGCCAAAGAGCACACATGCGCGAAACACATCAGAGGTTCTCTCGGCTTGTTCTCCTCATTTTCAACATGCTGCCAATTGCCTAATAAATATTTTATTAAATAATTTTTGAGCGATCCAGCCTTTATTTTTGCTTATTCCTTCCCCCATGGGATTCCACTTCTTGTATTTAAAAATACTTTTACTTGCCTATTTAAAAAAACATTTTTATAAAGGGGTATTATCTCAATGTAACATATTAAACATGTCAGTCTTTAGTTCACTTTAATCTTAGGAGGGACTGTCCCTTTAGTTCCTCAACTCTGGTGCCGCCGGGGGCCATAAAACAAAAAATAGTGCTGTTTTTGAGAACGACTCTGATCTTCCTGGCAGGTAGAATACAGAGCAGGTATGTGATACCGAGATAGAGAATACAGTACGTGCTTTCATAGCGTGGCAGAAAGGTCTCGCGTTACGCTGACTGGATGCTGGCACTCTTCATTACCATATAGCAAGTCTAGAATGATCCTTTTAAGAAAATCACCGCCAAAACAGCCCCTCTTGCAGCAAAGAGATTTGAAACTCAGCCGCTGGCTCTCCAACCATAAGAAAAATCTCACCTCATCTAGATCGTTGAACATTGATAGCTATGCGGCAACAACAAAATACCCTCAATCTTAAACTGAATGTTTTGTATGGGTGTAAAATAATGGGATTCATGTAAATAGTCAGTGAGCAGGTTATCTCTGCAGAGGGTCACAAAATATCTAGCAGCAGCACTAGCTGTCTAGCGCTCTGCCCCTTTCCCTGCCTCGGGTGCAGGAGATAACGCTGCACTATGGATATCATGTCACTAATGCATCTGACAGGGGGTTCATTATCTTTTGAGTGCACCTACTTCCTTAAACTCTGCCTTCAAGACTGCATGTCCCAGCGTGGATTGCCATTGTAGCCTCCTACCGCTGTGCTTTCCTAGATAAAAAGTCTTAAATACTTCTTGGAGTTTCACCATCTGGAAGACAAGAGAACAAAGAAAATAAGCCAACACGCATTAAGACAACATCTAAACGAAGGGTATGCGGCCTCAGCATTATGCTGGGTGATTTCCCAAACTACCCGCCACTTCCCCCAGACAGATTTTTTTTTTGTTGCCAAGTTTAAAACAGATGTAACAAAAACGTGTGCAAACAAATATAAAATACACCAAAATGTATCAAACCATAGACCAGCAATCCCTTCTCCGTTAAGTGCATCTATAAATGATTTGCAACCACTAGCAAGATTCATCTAGAGATTACAGTGCTATAATACAATCTCGTCCGTATCATGTGATAAGCAGAGAGCAGGAGTCAAAAAGGAAAAAATATCTGGCGTTATTTTACAGCAGACATTTTGGCCTACAATGAATTGAGAGTTCAATCTGTAAAGGAACTAAAATGCGTGCTGTTCATTCAGATTGTGTAATGTGCCGATACTGTAGTGTCAGACCGTATTCAATTACTTTTTTTCTCTTTACATATGTGCATAGGAGTGACATCAAATAATCGGCATGGAGTCATCAGATAAAGGACACTTGAAAAATGTTAGTGGATGTCCAATCCTCAGAAACGTCACCACTGTGAGGGGTCAGAATGCTAATTTAAAGGTTTCACAACGCAATGAATTTCTATAGTAAGAAAGGGCTGAGCCTACAGAGCTCTGCACTGCCGTTCTATGAGCAGGGAGATGTAAAAGTCCCGCAGGCGTCAATTTAGCAAATGTTTCTTAAGAAGCATACTTGTAGTTTTGGTAACGAGCGTTTCCAAGAGTCAAGACACGGCCTATTAACCAACCATTGTAATTCTAGAATATTGATACAATGTACCCCTACCCTGTTCCCCACCCCCAATGCATTTTTTTGGACCCTCCCTCCCCATTTTGCTTTCAATACCAATTGTAATACCTTGTATAAAACAAAAATATAAAGTAAAATAAATAAATAAAATGGAGCATATAATACAACAGCAAAGTTCCAAATACAGGAGAGGGGTGGGTGGGGTTGTGCAAAATCTGGTCATTTAGCCCAGGGTTGCGCATACTTTTTAGTCTGCGCCCCCCTGCCTGCTCTCCCCCCCTTACCTTGTCATTGGCGTTTGACGTCACATGACCCTGCATTGCCATGGCAACACGACGACGTCACTCCACTGCATAATTTGCCGTTGCGTTGCCATGGCGACGTGTCGCCAGAAGCCACCGGAGACAATGTGAGGGACCATATAGAGGCCTCGTGCGATACCCCGGCATTTAATTTAAATGCTTTGGGGGAATAGCGTGGGGCCTCTAAGTGCCACGCTCCCTCCACCCTCCCCCCCGAAAATGTGTTGCACCCCCCAGATTTAGGCCAGGTAAATTCTGGATTTTTAAGCAACATTTTTCTTGCATACAGTTTACAACAGGACCTTCAAGCCGACATGTTTCCCACCACCTGAAGGCAGCTTGGCATACTTACCTCTGCTGGTAGGTGAATGTCCATTGGCGTATAGGTTGGCCAGTATCCCATTGTCAGTATATTTACGGTCAAGTCTATGTTGCCTGGGTCACTGTGATTTTGCACATGCTACAAACAAAAAGGCAGATTTTAGCAAGATTTGTGAACAAAAACACACAGGACTATATACTGTATATTCAATCATTCGCACCAGGCGCAGACACAGCCCTGCTATGGGAGGGAAGCATTCCGAGGCTTCGTTCTTCTAGTCGGCGCTTGGTCCTGCTCACAGGATTACAATTTAGTCAATTGATGAAATGGACCTGTAGCTCATTCTTCTGAAGCTGCCAAAGCAAATAAATCTGCCAAGTAACTAATCGTCAGTGAATCATACCTGCTCCAGTACTCTATCATTGATTGTTATGCAGAAACATGGGATCCGAAGGAAGGGAAAAGCAGGCAGTTTGCTTTTTCTACCGATAACTACATGTGTTTTTTTTAACATATGTTGTAGATGCCATTATCAGTCCCTAAAAACAGACCACGTGGCCCTGAACACTACACTTTGGTATCTCTATTTCATTGGTTCCTACATCAAGTATACATTACCCAACAGCTCTTGGAAAAGGAGTATAATTATTACATAAGATTAAGTCTCTTTCAAGACAAAATCTTTTATTTTTTTTAACATGGTGAAGCTGCGCGTTTGTGTCCCATAACCCAGCTCCCTCTAGTGGCGGCATTTGTTTATACTGTATACATAACTATTTCTGATATGGCGCCTAAAGTCATCATGTGGACAGAGATTTAACTCTCACCAGAAATGACACGTTTTAGTCTGCGTCCTTTTGAAAGCATAGGTAAAAAATGGTAATTACAGTTATATTTTTATTCTCTCCACAGTTAAAACGTGCAACTCTACTAAGCTGAAATTGTGAAACAGCTGACAGTGTCAAAACAAGATGTTCCCCTTACTTGGACCGTATAATGCTCCACTGAGCCATTACTGAGACACACAACTACGGGGCCTATTCATTAAACCCCGATAAGGATATTTTGGGGGGTAGGGGGGCACAGATTTGTATCTCTTAATGAATATGCAGTAAACAATAAAAAAAAGTACTAAAAGGGAAGAAATTGCAGCACACCAAGTGTATAAAATCTAAACCACTTCTAAAAGTGACAGTGATAGAGATATTTGTAAGAGAACACAAAATATAACGGTGTCTCAAGTTTTAGTGCAAATAGGATCTTCATATTACTGTATTAGAGAAACAGTGGAAAAAAACCCTCTACAAACAAACTGCACATTCGTTCAAACAGTAATCGTGACCAATCGTGAAATCACAAAATAAAGGACCGATCCTGCCCTAAAAAAGCAATCAAAGGGATGTGCAAAAACACTAGAAGTCTGCTGCTTTCTGAAAGTTAATGGCTCGGCATCGCGAATCTATGGAAAATAAGATAACCGCACAACTCAGTGTAGGATTTAAAACATGTATTCAGCATAAAACAGGCGAGTATCGCAGAGAGAAAAAAGAGAAGAAAAAAAGAGAGAAAACTCGAGCTTAGCATGATTAGACCATGTAGACGGCCTCTTCAGTGATGGTAGCAGTTGGTAATGGATCCTGCAGTATCTGGATTGATGGACGACGCCGGTAAGATGACATGAGAGCCGGTGAAGAGCACTTCCAACACGTTTCGCTGTTACGAAACACAGATTCTTCCGAGGCTGGAGGTTCCACCACCGGCTGTCATTCCGTCTTACCAGGTGTCTTCCACCAATCCAGATACTGTGGGGTCCATTACCAATAGCCACCATATACCTGATTGGATGGCGATACGCGGGGGGTTTATCTACCATCCCTGGAGAGGGCGTCTACATTGTCTAATCACGATACACTTGATTTTCTCCTTTTTTCCTGTACATGTGATACTCGCCTGTTTATGCCGAATACATTTTTTAAATACTACACTATGAGAGGTGTGTGCTTTTCATTTTTTTGTATTCATTAAGTGCTTATCACATTAACAGACCATGTGGAAATGGCAGTTTGACGCAATTTGAATTTTGAATTCAAATAAAGAAAGCTGGTATCTGAACACATTTTGCAAGCTAAGCCTGTATGTCGCACTGTACCGCACTCTATTAAAAGAAGTATAACCTTAAAGCCCTCTACTTCCTCTTTGCCATCATCATCTTTACAATTTACTTCCTCTGGCAGGCACTAGGAAATAGTGACTTCTCTCATTTTGGACAAAGGAAGTAGGGTGACCTGATCTCGAGATGTCTGGAATGATTCCGTCTCCTCGTGTTGCATGGAAAACGGAAGCAGATTTACCTGCTTAAATTGAACCATGACATCCTTGGAGAGCTCCATATCTTTAAACATCCCCTCCAACTTACTGGTGAACGCAGCACCGCACTCTAAAAGACGGAGAAGCGAACAAGGATGTCAAATGTTAGAACAGTTGCACATCTACAGATCTATAAAAACCTGGGCAATATTGCGCAAAACCACAATCCCACGACAAAACACAACTATTTTGTTACTGTACATGAACCAGGGGTCCACCGGAGCTGAACCGCAGCAGTTAAAGATCTGGTGGTCTCTGGTTGATTTATATATATTTATTTTTTCTTGCAACTCTGGCAAAAGTTAAAACAAATATATATATGGTTTTGAAGCAAAAGGTGGCACTGTGTGCTCATTTGCATGTCATTTCCCAGAATCCCTTGCTGCAGTGGAAGTGCTGTGTGCTTGGTGATAATGGTGAAAAGCGGGGTTGCAGACCTGCCTAAGTCATGCAAATGAGCACACAGTAATATATTTACATTATATAGATATATACAGTGTTCGACAAACCTATACATTTGCTCGCCCCGGGCGAGTGGATTTAACCCCCGGGCGAGTAAATATTGGCCCAAGCAGCACACGTTTGGTACTAGGTGGTGAGTAGATTTTTTTGTGTGGCGAGTAGATTTTTTGGTGATTTGTCAACCACTGGATATATATATATATTTTTAACTTTTGCCAGTAGTTGCAAGGAAAAACAAAGATAGCGGCAGGCTCCCCCAAACGGAAGCTGGAATGTCATCTCATGATTACGTCACAGCTTTCTATTAGTCCCCATAGTGAGGTTGACCCCAGTCACCACATTGTTTCTGCTGGACAAGAACGCTTGTAAGGGAACGTCAAAGTTACATAGTCCAGGAACGCACAGGGGGATGGGGGAATATCTATCTATATCTTGGATGAAAAGTAGCTATGTTTAACAGTATGTACCCAGCCCAGAGAGATCAAAGGCAAGTAGCTACTCAAATAGCAACTACATTGCCTATAATAAAGTAACTCATCTATTGGTAATTGCTGAAATTGTAACTGTGTTCAGCCTCATGCTAATAAGCAGCAAACAGCAGGTATGCGGAGCTACTCTCAAAGTGCCCTATGATAGATACAAAATAGAAGGCAGCACTAGATGCAGTGAAAGGAGGAAGTGAAGGTCCCTATTAAGAATTAATACAGCTTAAAAATGAGCAAATTCTCTACTATGATAACTTTGTAATATGAAGGGAAGACGCGGGCAGCTGAACCACACGGCCATCCCTAGTTCCCGACTGAGTCGTCGTCGCTCAACAATGACGTCAGCAGCCCCAACTTGTACATATTATTTAATATTACAAAAGTACTTATACCGTAGATGCATCATTCACCAAATGTGACCCCTTAAACAGGACACTGCCATTTCTTAACTTTGATCCTAGGAGGGAATAGACCGTTAAATAAGCCACTACATTGTTAATGCTGCGTTTTAGTGACCATTATAATTATTGTTTATTTGTAAAGCAAAAGGCAGCCCCACAGAAATAATGTGTTTTTATTTTTTAAACAACTTGGCAAAGATGTAATTTTTTCTGGTGTAATGCATAAACCTGAGTCAGGGAGGCAACACCCCATAACCTTGTGCTGCACCGGATGTTCCCTGCACATATGGGGAAAATAAAAGTACTGAACCCCATAAAAAAAAAAAAGAGCAGGGAAAAAGGCTGAAAGCAACATTTTACCTGCATATATAACCGCTTGCAAACAGTCTTCTTATAAATAGTTAAGTAAAGATCGTAAGAACCCTCCGAAGCATTTGGTTTGCATGGACACCTTAAATGTTTAACCAATTATTTAAAAACACTTTCTTTTCAGAAAAGGAAAAAATAAAAAAAAAAAGATGCCAACAATTTACATTTAACCTATGGCATATGTCACAGTCCTTATTTCACTTTGGTATTAGGAGGGCCTGCCCGTATAAATGGTGACAATGCGGGAATGTTTTAAATAAATTAGACTAATAAGCAAAAGGAGCGTACAGTTTATCCGTGAAGTGTAATTCGGTATCTATACACTCAGCTCGATACTTCTCCCCCCTTAATACTGTTAGAGCAGTTGGGTGGTTGTGTAGTTCAGACACAGGTCCCTTTATCAGCAGCATTGGTGTTAAATATCCCCTGTATAATGCCACACACTACAACAATCGGGCGCAACATCAGCGGTCCTCACCGTGTTTAAGTTTCGATAACATTGACTTCTCTGAATCGACGGAAGCACTTTTCCCCACCAGGAGTCTTTTAGCGAGATCTTTCTTGTAAAATGCCTCAAACACATCTTTGCCTGCAAGACATTAAAAAAAAAAAAACACATTGAAAATGCTACAGAACATGCACCTCCATTCCAGGCTCTCCTTGTACATATACATGTCTTGCATGCCCTCTACTTCCTTTTCCTCGTGCATGGAAAACCAACTAGAACCGGCTTCCATCTCCAAGAAAATACCTAGTGCTGCTCATGAAGTCCCCACTTTGCTGAATGTCTGTATGCATTCTCTGGGTGATCACCTCCCAGGTCACCAGCAACTTCCACCAACAATGATACCAGTAGGGAGTCGCGCAATGTTACAGTGAGGCGTACGTCCTTGGTTGAGGAAACGAGTGCGGTCCTAATTTGGGATACTCATTTTGACTGTGTGCTACTCAATATTTGTAGGTTTGTTGCTAGATTTGAAATAATCTTGTTTTACGCCTGGATTGCAAGATAGGAAAAACACAGAATAGCAGGCAATAGAGAAACAAGCATGGGTGTTAGTGAGCTGGCAGAAAATACTGAGACGCAACACAGGAACAAGTGGTGGACAGAGAATTTCTGTCTTTAAGTGACATTTTATATAACAGCCATCAGCCACACTTCTGTGTTATTATGGGGCCCTTTTTTAAATATACCTGTAATCAGAATTATACTTTTTCTTTTCTTATATAGCGCTGACATTGTACATATGGCTGTACATGTACTATGGAAATAAACCAGAGAGAGTTATAACTGAGCATAAATGTATCTATTGTTCTCCTCGTATCTCCCTCACAATACGCACATCATCTTGGTGTTGCCTTAATCAAGGAAAAATTGTTTTTGTATGTACTGCATAACACTATCTAGATAACGTTTTACACCAAGTATATGACCAATATTACAGATTAAATATTGCTTACACTGCTAGGTGAGATAACTCATTCATATGCCATAATTAGTATGCCTTTCAACAGTGTTTGTTTGTTCAATATATCACGTACCATGTATGAACCTGAAAATGATCATAATCTTATCAAGCATTCTCTCCAGTTCTTCATCAGTTGCTTCTTTGTTTCCAGATCGTAACTTAGAATCAACATGCTTAGCTGCAAAAGCACACAAAGAAACATGTTAATTGTGGTGAAAAACTTGACATAAAGCATGACAAGTAAATCGTAAGTGCATGTCAGTTTAAGTGCCGTATATCTCTGTGCTGTAGAACAGAGGCTAGGTACTGTACTAAAAGGTGACATGGTGTTATGGAAATCATTGCTGGCACAGCTAACTAGCACCCTCTGCTGGCCATTTGTATACAAATACATTTGAGAATCTAATGTAAATATGTATTAGCATAATAACAGCCAGCGGAAATTAACTGCATTGTTCATTTCTATAACATAACCTTTCACAGGTGTACAAATAACTTAACACATAAAATGTCACACATTTTGCTTTGTTGTGACTTTTTAATTTTCTGATTATGAGTTACTAATTCTTGAAGCATGTTCATTGCACTCATAGGATACACTGCCCAGAAACACATTTCCAGTAAACCGACCAAAGTATGTAAGTAACTCAATGGGGAGCCTACAGATTCCATACCTTTAGTGGGACAAACTTTACTTTCCCTGCATGGCAAATAGTTTATTGTACATTGGGGTACTTTTTGGGACAAATGAGAACGCTTTAAAATGAAATAGTATATACAGCTACAAAACGTCAACAGGTTTTTGTTCAAGTCTACGGTGACACAAAGTTACTTCTACAGCAACACTATAAAACAACCTGTGAGGTTTCAAAAGCCCTATGAACTACTATCGTTTTGGTCCAATAAACCGTCAACAAATCCACACTTCTCCAGGACCGATCAGGCTGCCAGGACTTTGAGCTGCATCCAGAGAAAGTAGTAAGGACAATAGCCCTACAGCTGGGCAAGATCAGTATGCTCCAGTTACCTCCTAGGGCACGGCCTGCTGAACAGTGCCCGATACACACATGCCTTGCACAGGATGCTTTGGGTACCTATGAGTTCTGCTGGCTTATTTGCTCTTCTGTTTATAAACGTTTCAAACGATTCTTTCATCATGTTGACAAACTTCTCGTTCTTCTGGAAGCAGACTTCGATTATATGGTCCACCTTATCCTTAAAGTCCAGTAGCTCTTGCACCATGTCTTTGTCCTTTTCAGGATTCACAACTATTGTACTCCCAAAATTCTGTGGAAAACAAAACAAACCAAGATATGGACCAAGTAGAGCTCAAGTCTGATCATCGCTATACCTGGAAACACAATCCCACATAATTTGTTTTTAGCAAACTTGGATTATTGATTGCTGGTATCTGCTGCTGTGTGCTTCATCAGAATGAGGAGGGGAAATTATTTAAAGTGTGTTATTTATATTAACACTTCAAATTTACCTAGCTACAGATGCATACATTTGCTATATGGAATAAAAACAAAGCATGCATTCAACAATTCCACGAATAATAAGATATACATACTTCTTGCAACTAATGTAATGGGCTGTTCTAGTTACCATATAGGTCCTGGAGAAATCAAGATTTGGCATATCATTGTTTAATGGGCCAATAGGACAGGGGCTTGTTTATTCTTTTTGGTCGCAACATTTTTATTGATATTTCACATTTAGAGTGCAGAACGCAAGAGGATAGGGGTTTTTTTTTTTTAATTTAAATTAAATTATAGTGTACAGAGCTTTTAAAAACCCCAGTCTCCTTCATGTGCATCAATAACCCCCATCATGTGTAAATATACACAGGCTGTGAGGTTTCTATGTACTTTCATTTTATTTATGTAAAACTCCAAAAAGGAGGGACTCTTTGCGATAAAGCAAGAAAAGGCCACATTTAATCATTGCATCCAACTTGTTGTCTTTTGTCAATAAGTGCAAGTCCTGTGCTAGGGACTAAATACATGATACAACGGAAAGCTATAACTTCTCTCCAGCTATTAAAGTACGTGGAATTGGTGGATTAAGAGGCTTAATGAAACTGGTGGTGCCGTGTCTGGCTTAAAGTCATTCTGAATGTAACATTGGGGAAAAGCTACTTTGACCATATTTTATAAAGATTGAATAAAAGGTTCTGTAAGAAGAACCAGAAGTCTGGTCATTAAAAAAAAAGTAGTGGTACTCTGGGGCTGTAAATGAAGAAGTAGTGGTACTAGGGCTTTTGGCTTAATGTACTGAGGTTGCCCAAACACTTGATTGACCAGTGTGGTCCCGTTCAGAGGCCTTCACAACAAGAAAATTCTTCTGCATTCCAATGAAGCCAAAGAGCTAGACCTGTGCTTAAAGTATAATGTCATATGTTTACGGAAGATGCAGGGTTGGCACCATTAAGAGCAAGTCAAGCCCTGGTCAGCCTTGTGAAACATGATGCACGGGTTTTCACGGAGGACAACATTCAACATACTTTGATGTACTCCCCCCAGTGCTGCAGCAGGATCTGCTGACCGCCCTTCACCCGGCTGAAGAGCTGGTACATTAGTGTCAGGTCTGCCACTCTGTTCTCATCCAGCATGCTCTTCAGACCTGTGTGTACAAAACCACCCACATCCATAACCATGAGGACAGCGTACAGTGTGAGGGTGCATGAGGATCATGGGCTCTCGTTGGGCAAGTTGTGAAACATGCCACCTCCATCGCTAAATGACTCCATTGCCAAGCAGCAACAGTATACAGTAAATAGGAGAAGATGTGGAGGCACGACTTGCTCCATTTACCGAGACAGGAATAGTGGGAGCAAAGACAAAGGTCATCATGCTACTCTCGTTCTTTGATAACATGTATGTAGAGAACACATCATGATGTTGCATGTGTTGGATAACGTTACAGAGAGAACATAGTACATGTAATGGATTATTTTTTAAAGGAGGCGCTTGTATGATTAATTACTACAAATCTGTGTTTAAAACCGGTGGCTTTTCCAGTGAATTTGCAGAGTGCAAGGTTTACCTTTTTGTAAGATTGCAGCCAGGTGCTCCCCCAGCAGCTGCTTCTCCACACAGGCTACCAGTGGTTTGCTGTACAATAAGAGACATGTGAAATGAGCGGCTTGAATTGCAACATATTCCAGCTGATACGAACACCTGCCCTGTTACTCAGTAATGGATAAGGCCATAGAGAACCTTGACACTTGGATTAGACGTGCCGTCTCACTGTTTAGACCGGTTTTCAGGATAGCGTTACCAAAATGTATGCACGTGCCAAGTATCCGGTTTGTAAACGCCAAACCAACTCCTCCCCCGCCCCAAAAAGATCAATAAAAAGGTTGCATAAAGTGAAAGGGTCTGAGGTTTAACAGAAGATCAAACACAGAGAATTATACGGCAGATAAGAACCACTTGGCCCACATCGTCTCAGGCAGCAACGGGCTAAGCAAAGTTAAAAAAAGAAATGTACCACGCAAGCACCACGTCTCAAACACTAAGGGGTATCTATTAAACTGCGACCGTGATGATCGGGGCACTATTACCCAGAAACGTTCATTAAAGTCAACACCAGTTTAAAGTTTAATAAATACTGTAACCCTCAATGTATGCATGTCTTTATTTAGAGAGCGCCATTAATGTACATAGCGCTTCACAGCAATAATACACGTGCCAAACATAGATAACAAATAATACAAATAACAGATCATGCGAATGTGTGCAATCACAGGCATGTCACATGGACGTGCAAGTACAAGATGACTCACTCTATGTACTTACTGTGTCCCGTGGTCCAAATACGTGAGAACTCTGTCTACCTCTTCTTCTAAACGTCTGTTCACGTGATGAAGATACTCTGGGATCTTAAAGTAATCATACTATTAAAAAGGTGTCATCACTCCCAAGGAGTTTCTCTCAGAAACACATTACAAAAATAATCAGCACTTTGAGATATATAGTTACATATATATATATATATTTTTTTTTTTCTCCTAATGAACAGTTTATCTGGGATTGCACCTTTATAGGGTAGCAAAAAAATTAAACAACTTAGTATAATTATCTTCCTTGAAAAAGATTTGAATCGCCCTTCAAGTAAATATTTCACTTATTTGAGTCCTGTGTTTAAAAAAACAAAACAAAAAACATTTCCTTTCGGATCATTATAAAATGTATGCTGATCAGCAACTTATCGTTGAAAATGCATCATAAGTGCTTTTAAAAAAACCAAGGGATTTCTCGGTTAATTCTGAGACCAAATAAAATATGAAAGAGATTAGGGAGAAATTAACACTAACACACAAAATAATAAGCAAACCTTTCATTTAAAGTACTTGTTTAAAAACTGGCAGTGACCAAGAATGAACCTATTAAACATGCCACTGCTATTAGTACACGTTGGTACTAGGCTGGCCTGCCACTGGAAAGCACAGGCCGGAGTTGCCAAGGTGCAGCAGAGTTGCTATCAAAAGAAAGCACTCGAACATGTAAAAATTAAAAAAATCACTGTTTTTTTTTTATACATTTATTTTCAACTTTAATTAACAGCAAAGGAATTGAGATTGCATCAAACGTCTAGTAAAGATCCAGTGGTCACAGGACTATGGAATATAAGATCTGGGTTGAAACTTCACTGAACCGGACAATCACATGCCCTGTCATCCATTAATATTCTATTCCTGCACTCATCAGTGCTGGTGTTTACCCACCTCACCCACCTCACCCACCAAAAAACACACTGTCCCTTTCTACACACACTTCTCACACAAAAAAAGGGATTATAAAAATGCACGCACGTTGCTGAACCAAAGAAAGCACAGTTTCTTACCTCTCTTTCTTGCATTAACCTTTGACCTTCAGCAGCATACAAACAATTTGTCTCCTCCAAAAACTTCACTTCAAATGATTCTTTGTACACCTGTGTAAAATATCAAGCAAAGCCGTAGGAAAAAAAATGATTATGTGTATATATTTCTACAGGACATGCCCCACACAGGTTGGTACAACGACACCGACATAGTTATGACATCACAGGCCGTTTCATCAACCGTGCTCACACTGGAAAGTTGGTTGCCCAATTCTCAGTTGTGCAGTCTTCATAGGTTATAGAGAACAGTTGGTACTGTACTTTTCAATGGCAGAATCTGAATATTGTTGCATATTATGAAAACTATTGAGAAATGTTCTACTGCTGTTGAGAAATGTCGCAGTATGCAAGACCTACTGTTATATACAATCATACATATATGCTTTTGTATTCCAAGACTGACTTAATACCAAAGGAATGGCATCATTATGCCTTCACAGAACAAAGACAGAGAAATGGAACGAGTCGTGTAAGATCCAAGAGAACAAATGAAAGAGGTAAAATGAATGGATACCTCTAGTCATAAATTACAACCCCGTTAACAATGCAAAGTTATCAACTGTGGCTGGAAAGATTCACCAGTCAAAGAGAAATAAATTCACTAGTCCACCACAGTGTAACATGAACATCTGGCCTACACATAAATAAAAGGCCCTCACACCCTCCTCCCGCACTTCATAAAACCCCCACAGCCACCCCCCACTTCATATAACCCACACAGCACCCCCCTACTTCATACAACCCCCACAGCCGCCTCCTCCCCCACTTCATATAAACGCACACAGTCCCCCACTCCACCCATGATCGCCTGCAAAGCAGCCTCCCAACCTCTCCAACATGCTCACAAGCAGACTGGCATCGAACTACAATACAGTAGAAAGAAAGGGCACAGCCAAGAAATCAAAAGAAATGCAAAACACACAAACATTAGCTCAGCCTATACTCATCAGGATACACATGCTTCCTTCCAACTGTGCTGCCAAATTATACTTTAAGAAACCTACAAGGTTTTGAAAAAAAAAAAAAAAAACCCTCTGTGCACCAACTTAATCTATGAAAAAAAGCTGTTGACCCAAAAGAGTATCCACAACCTACATCGAATAAATATTTAACACCTAGATTTATCGAAAATGTGATACGGGGAGACAGACACCAACACACCACTTTCTGAATGCTGCCGCTTTAAGAGTACATTACAGTGAGCTGTTGCACTCATCTGCTGGAACGGGACACTCACTTGTAAGTCAGACAGCATGCTGAGTAAACTTCGTAACAAGCTTCGATCCACAGCCTCCCCAGTGCGCTCTTGCTCAACGAGTCTCAGGATTCCATCAATGGTCTTGTTCTGAACCAATCTGTCACTTATGACATGGCTGCGGAAGAGTTCCAAGCCCATATCCCTGCAGGAGTACCGGAGACACACCTTATGTCTGCACATTACTCTTCCAGTAACAATCAATGGCATCCCCACAAATCACAAGCGAAATCACTTTTCTATTCCATTAAACAAGCACACAAGTAATCTTATGTTGAGTAGGTTTACATTAGGGAGGCATTTATACAGTTTCTGTTCATCAAACTACAAATTGCCAACAATATTCAACCTGCAGCACAGATCAAATTGTGACCATACAGAAATATACCTTGTTAGAGTTTTAAACACAGGTTTCCAGTGACTTGGTTTAGACTTGTATAGCTACTGATGTAATGCCTAAAGTAAAAGAGAGCAGAGAAACATTCCTGCATACAGCACACTGATTCACAATAGTGAAATGTGTGTGGCCAAATCCACCAAGTGACTGCGTTTAAACGTAACATTTTATAGGCCAACTAAAATTATATAAAAAATATATATCATCTCTATGTCCCACATAAACAGAAAACATCTACATTGCAATATACCTAAATTGTAAGGCGTCGGCAGGCAAATGATACAACTTAAAAAGCAATCAAACTAAATACACCCTGCCTGTGATAAATTAGACTGCGTTAGAAAAGCAGTCCTAAGTGCATACAGACAAAAGGTTAGAAAAGAGACGAACGTCAACACACAAAAAAGGTAAAAAAGACCTACTCCCCGAGGTAATGTGTCCCGGGCTAATATTATAGAATTGTGCAAGGGCTGAATGTTAAGACAGAACATACAGGGCAGGAAGGGAAGGAGTCTCAGTTACCGGTGCCAGGATCACCGCCCAGTGCAGACGCTTCCTCCTGCTGTACTGATGGTCTATACAATTACATTACATTAACTTACATTTTACTTCATCTACCTTTTTACAGCACAGGGAAAAATCTGCAGCTTATAGGAATGGCATGACAGATAATTTCCCCCTCTACATCAAGGCCTGGTCTGAGTCTTAAGACCTGTGCTCCAATAACACAATCACATTTTTCATTAGCAATGTGTTTTTAGTTTGGTCGATTTTTAACGTTTTACTTATTTTTCTGCAGGCACCTCACAAGTTAGGTATATTTTAATGTAGATGTTTTCAGTTAATTTGGTTCATAGTCATTTCAGTCGACCTCTTCAAAGTTTTAATGCGGTCACTTCGTGGATCGACCATGCACTTCTCATTAGTGAGGATCGGTGTGTGCAGGACTTTGATGTTCGTATCCCTGTAAGCACCATTACTTACCCCCATTTGGGCGACGATGGGACAATTTATACATACTTCTGCTACAGAATTTTTTTGATAAATCTGTTAAGGTAATTTTGATCCCACTAAACTATGAATGTGCCCTCTGTAGCGAGTTCCTTTTGGAGTTCCTCATGCGTACATTCCCAGATACTGCGGCCTTCTCACTCACCTTTAGAAATACTTTGTGACCAGTAGGTAGTTTTGCACATTTAATATCCAATTTGACATGTATACAGTACTGCAGGTATACATTTCTTACATTACTTTTCTTTAAGTCCTTCCTTGACAGTACACAAATCGGGTTTATGCCCCATCTGCCTTTGTCCAAGCAGTTTAAAAATGGCTCCTCCTACTTCAGATGCCCTATCATACATTTAGCCAAGCTGCAACTTTCCTGAAACTATTACATCAGAGCACAAACACCGTCTTTCAAAAATTACTCTTTGGGATGAGAGAGAGAGAACAACAAGAGAGAGAGAGCGAACAACAAGAGAGAGAGAGAGAGAGAGAACAACAACAAGAGAGAGAACGAGAGAGAGAGAGAGAGAGAACGAGAGAAAACGAGAGAAAACGAGAGAGAGCAAGAGAACAAGAGAGAGAGAGAACAAGAGAGAGGGAGAGAGGGAGAGAGATAACGAGAGAGAGAGCAAGAACGAGAGAGAGAGAACGAGAGAGAACGAGAGAGAGAGAGAGAGAGAGAACGAGAGAGAGAGAGAGAGAGAACAAGAGAGAGAGAGAACAAGGAGAGAGAGAGAACAAGGAGAGAGAGAGAACAAGGAGAGAGAGAGAACAAGGAGAGAGAGAGAACAAGGAGAGAACGAGAGAACGAGAGAGAGAACGAGAGAACAAGAGAGAAAGAGAGAGACAACGAGAGAACAAGAGAGAGAACGAGAGAACAAGAGAGAGAGAGAGAGAACGAGAGAACAAGAGAACGAGAGAGAACAAGAGAGAACGAGAGAGAGAGAACAAGAGAGAAGGAGAGAGAGAACGAGAGAGAGAGCAAGAACGAGAGAGAGAACAAGAGAGAAGGAGAGAGAGAACGAGAGAGAGAGCAAGAACGAGAGAGAGAGCAAGAACGAGAGAGAGAGCAAGAACGAGAGAGAGAGAACAAGAGAGAGAGAGAGAACAAGAGAACGAGAGAGAGAGAGAGCAAGAACGAGAGAACGAGAGAGAGAGAAAAAGAGAGAGAACAAGTAAGAGGGAGAGAGAGAACAAGAGGGAGAGAGAGAGAACAAGAGGGAGAGAGAGAGAACAAGAGGGAGAGAGAGAGAACAAGAGGGAGAGAGAGAGAGAACAAGAGAGAGAGAGAACAAGAGAGAGAGAGAGAGAGAACAAGAGAGAACAAGAGAGAGAGAACGAGAGAACAAGAGAGAGAGAGCGAGAGAACAAGAGAACAAGAGAGAGAGAGAACGAGAGAACAAGAGAGAGAACGAGAGAGAGAATGAGAGAGAGAATGAGAGAGAGAGAACAAGAGAGAGAGAGAGAGAACAAGAGAACGAGAGAGAGAGAGAGAGAGAGAGAGAGAACAAGAGAACAAGAGAGAGAGAGAACGAGAGAGAACGAGAGAACAAGAGAGAGAGAGAGAACAAGAGAGAGAGAGAGAACGAGAGAGAGAACAAGAGAACGAGAGAGAGAACAAGAGAACGAGAGAGAGAACAAGAGAACGAGAGAGAGAACGAGAGAGAGAGAGAGAGAGAACAAGAGAACGAGAGAGAGAGAACAAGAGAACGAGAGAGAGAACGAGAGAACGAGAGAGAGAGAGAACAAGAGAGAGAGGAAGAGAGAACGAGAGAGAGAGAGCAAGAACGAGAGAGAACGAGAGAGAGCAAGAACGAGAGAGAACGAGCAAGAACGAGAGAGAGAGAACGAGATAGAGAGAGAGAGAACAAGAGAACGAGAGAGAGAGAGAACAAGAGAGAGAGAGAGAACAAGTAAGAGGGAGAGAGAACAAGAGAGAGAGGGAGAGAGAGAGAACAAGAGAGAACAAGAGAGAGAGAGAGGGAGAGAGAGAACGAGAGGGAGAACAAGAGAGAGGGAGAGAGAGAACAAGAGAGAGGGAGAGAGAGAGAACAAGAGAGAGGGAGAGAGAGAGAACAAGAGAGAGGGAGAGAGAGAACAAGAGAGAGGGAGAGAGAGAACAAGAGAGAGGGAGAACGAGAGAGAGAACGAGAGAGAGAGACTGGAGTTGAGCCCCCTGTATTAGGCCATAGAGCCCCTTTCCAGCCTTTCTGAGATGAGTCAGACCTCTTCCAGAGGATGTTGCCTGTGTACACGCCGAAGCAGAGTGACCAGATGAAGCTGTAAAGGTGTCCGGTAAGTTCCAATACCTTTTTGTTTTCTCCCGGTCAGAAAAACATGACTGGGGATTGTAGATGGGAAGAGCCCTTTTACACTGCTTTGGCAAAGGCGGTCCTACCACGCAGGAAGAGGGGCATAAACCCCAGTGTGAACCGTCATGGAGGATGGTAGAGAATTTTGTATTTTTTATTAATTGGCTCACAAACCTTTCCAGACATGGCTTAAAAGTGACATACACTATAGGTACACAAGAAAGACCCTGTGCCCGTTTATAGTATGTAGGCACCATTTTCCATACCGGAGATACCAGTTCTGGACCAGAGCCATCTCAAACTTAGTAACCAGAGTAATTTGATAAGACTATATATTGCAGTCATTTAAAACTTCTCCAGTTGCCTGGTCATGTTGTATTAATAATCTTGATAATATCAATTTGCTGCACTTCTATGCATTTAGATGTTATTTCTACTGTTGCTTTAATCTCTCAGTTTTTGTTAAATGTGCAATGTCATGTTACACATTTTACCTCCACGTTTATCGCTTCCTTTTTACTTTATTTGTTCTTCCCCATTTGCATGTAAAAACGGGAAAGAAAACTATAGATGCAAAAATGTGTACACACAAAACTAAAAAAAAACAAACAAAAACAACTTACCATATTGAGGGAAGCATTGAGTTCTGAAGAACATATGTACGATCCAAGAATAGAAAAATGCTTCTGATCATGATCTAAAAAGAAATAAATGGCAGTTATAGAGTATTATAGGAATTCTTTATTCATGGTGCAGAAGATGGGTGAAGGTAAGCAGTAAAACTATAGCAAGACTGGCGTTTAGAAAGGTTGCACACAGAGAATGATTTGTTCTGTACTTCTGGAGATAGTATAAAACTGCTAATTAAACTATGTAATTGCATGAAACAGTAAACAGTACAGAGACATCCGTCTACCGACTTACCATTTGTCTGCAGTGATCTTTCCAACATCTGTTAACCTTTTTTAAAAATAGAAAGCTGTCCAGAGAATCTGTGCACCAATATTTGGGTTAAGGAAACGCGATCTGTATTTCATACCTTAAAATCTTGCAACACACAACTAATTATAAAAGTCCTTTAACCTCCCACCACCAGCCCTCGGGTTATACCATTCAAAGTCTCTGGCTCTTGGCACGTGGTCCAGTTGTGCAAGTTCCAAGGACTCACAACAGCATTCCTACAAAGAAAGGCTGATACTTAACATTTGTTTGTATTCTTCAAAACATTAAATGCTCTTCTATTACTAGAACTCACCCTGGACCATTATAATAGCCCAACATGGGGAATGTGTATTGGATTCCAATGGACATACGGTAAATGATCCCCATTTTGTCCTGAAATATGTATGTCAATTGGAACCAATACACACACCCATGTTGGCTATTACAGGTGTGGCCAACTCAAGGGCCACCAACAGACGAGTCACTGATGGAGCCACCTGTGCTGAAGCAGGGATATCCCCAAAACCTGGCCTGTTGGTAGCCCTTGAGGACTGGAGTTGGCCACTCCTGGGCTATTATAATGACCAGGGTGAGCTCTAGTAAAAGAAGAGAATCCAATCAATAAGCACTATGGGACCTGCTGTGCATAAGGCCGTGCGTATAGTGCCCCCGACGGGCGACGCCGTCCAAAAACAAATACATTGCCGCCGCCGCGTGCGCTTATAGTAAGCGCGACGGTGGCAATGCGACGGAGCGACGTCGCATACTTTGGAAGCTGGGGATATTTGATTTTTCAAGGGCTGTCGCCTCATGTGACAACCCCTGAACAAATCAAATGCCCAGAAGCCCGCGACGCCGCGGCAAAGCGAAATATAACTTTCGCTAGCGGCTACGGCGACGTCACCGGCACTATACGCGCGGCCTTAGGATGCGTGACTTAAAAAGGAGATGGATTTTTGTAGAGATTCTGCAATCTATTAGAAGCTCAAAGAAAATCTTCACCACCTAATGCAGGTCCCTGGTATACCTGTATCTGCACTCTGTGAGCAAAGGATATTCCCGGAACTGATAGATCTGGGCCTTCATGTGTTCCTCGCATACTTGGCGCAGCTGTTTGTATAGTGTAGAGGAGACTTTATAGGAACATAAATTTTCAACGGCCTGAAAAATAAGAGAACGGGAAAAAAGGTTTAGTTTTCAGAACCAAATTCACAATCCCTGGTTTACCTTATGGGAAAGAAAAATAGAAGCTGAAAGCAAATAAAACAGCAGTTCCAGTGCATTACATAGTTTCAGAATGGATACAAAACCTACCCACCCCAAAAAACAAAATACAATGTGCTAGTAGAGGGTGGTACAGTGTTGGCCTATACAAGAAAAGTATTTCTCATTTAAGACTAGTAATGATAAAAAGCAGATTCACATTTCTCAGACTTGTCTCCAAACCTGCCTTATCCCATAATTACACAGAATACCGGGTTTTCCCTGCAGCAAAGGATTCTGGGTAATGACATGCAAATGAGCACTTAAAGTACATCACTTTTAAAATTGATCCCATTAAGCTTATACCTGCTGTTTCACGCCGCTTTTAAAGTGCATGGCCAGTAAACCTACTCACAGACAGCTGGTTGACACTGAAAATCTGTGTACCTTCCTAGATTCGCATAGCTGCATATTACACAGAGAATAATAAAAAAACATTAGCAATTTTGCTTGTTACTTATAGACCTGCATCAATGATGGTTGAACTGAAAGGTCTCGCTTATTGGGATTGACGCTTCAAAACAGTAACAGTCTGCAGATTCTCCATGAACCTGAAGTGCTGATATCTTGCTGTATTCAAACCGTACTCCCCTATAACCCACTTAACTAGAGCTTATCCTATTCAGGTTCGTAGCGGGTTGCGGGCTATTAATGGCTTGGTAATGGGGTAAACTGCTGCAATTTTTGGAAGGAGGCAGAAATAATACCGGGCCTTCGATGTATCAAGAAAACAGATAACTGGAAATGCATCGTTACACACAATATTGCATTAGCTACTCATTTTTAGTGAAGGTGGGTAAAGAGGAGAATTAAAAGTACCAAATCGCTCCAAAATGTATTTGGGAAAAAACATTTAGCCGAAACGAGCTCATGGAACCTCAAGTTCCTGAGACATACAAATATTCATTTTCTGGAAAGGCAAAGATGGCTGCTTCTGTTCTCAAAAAGTTGCAATGCGATTTCTAGATGAAATTACCACTTTCTATTGTCTGACTGAACCAAGATAACCCTAGAGGGCCATACTGTCTAGCCTGGGTAATGTAAAACTAAATGCATCAGGACGACAGATCGTGCTGGAAAGAAGTAGCATGTTTCAGCTGTGGGGCCGGGGAAGAGGGAAAAGGAGCTCAAGTCAGATCATTCTGCTTTAGCTGCAACTTTAAATATGGTCATGTTTATCGGGAGGCAGGTGGGCCAGGGCTGGCTAATACAGCCCTAAAAGATGGACTCCCCAAACGTAACTTATTAGAACATTTTACATTATAACCCTGTAAGGGTTTAAATATGTGTTTTACAATATTCAGTTTCATTATTATATGCTAATTATACATTTCAGTGCTCCTATAGGCTGTTAGTAATCTAAGTGTAATTTACACCACCTGTAAAGTTTTTATGGGAACCTTTGACTATTTAAGAAGCCGGTATACTGATACCGTATATCAGGGGTGCACAAAGTTTTCTTCCTGCACCCCCCTGCCTGCTCCCAAACACTCTTCCCCCCCCACACTTGGCTCTGCCATCAAACAACGCAGCGGTGGTCATGTGACTTCACGTGACCCCTCTGCATCATTGGACGCCGGATTGCCATGCTGACACGTCGCTGGAAGGCAAGGTAAGTGAAATTAGAGACCTCACACAATCCCCGGCATTTAATTGAAATGCCTTTGGGGGAAGCGCGGGGCCTCCAACCGCTGCGCTCCCGCGCAGAAAGTCACACGCCCCCCGCTTTGCGCACCCCTGCTGTATATAACACCCGATTAAGTTACTAGGCAATGAAACACGTTGGGATGGACTTTCACGTATTACGTAGTTGGCTTAGTCACCCCCCCGAGACATGAGGTAAAGACACTGCTCAAGGATTCCACCGGAGATACAGCTGTGAGACACTGCCGGGGAAGAACTAAGAGACACTGCTACCATGGTTCTGTTCTAGCGACAAACAGGGAGGGAAAAATGACATTAACCTTGTTGTGGATTTGATACATTGTTTTATACTTGATTATTTTTTAATCTGTTTAGTGCTCTGTTGCACCGTGATCCCAGAGATCATTTCAATTACATATAAGTTGATCGCACTATGGAGCATGCACTTCTTTTCCTGGTTTATAGATTTCTACCCTAGATGTGGGTTCATTCAATGAACCTGCAGCTGTCCCAGGGAACAAGTTTGGTGATCAGGGCTGTCTCGACAGACATCTGATCCACTGGTATTTCAGCATCACTTTTTTGCAACTATATTGTGTTTTTTGGATACGCTCATTAACTTTGGACAGAAAGACTACACAATTTTTGATGTTATAGACTTTATCCACTTTTTACATTTTTGGTGTTGCATCAGATATGAGGAAATTACTTCTTTGTAGTTCAATTGTGTTTTATCACATCTTGCAATTAGCACCATTTTATTAGTGCCACTATTGATATAAAACTTGTAGCCCATATCTATGTGAAGTCCATTTATGTGAACTTCCTTTAGTTCAACTGGTCCACTTTCATTTGATCTATTCGAGTTATATTTGTAGCGCTTATTTCTCTCGTTCTATTTTGTACATACCGTTTACTTCTGAAGCAGTTTTTGGGTGTACATATTCAATGCAGGTTGAGATACATTTTAGAAAAGCAACATTCTTCATAGATGAAATTATAGTGTATCGTGCTTTGGAAACCTCAGATTCTCTTTCTTTAAGCGGTTTGCATGCACAGAACACTGTTATACTCTGTTTTCGGTCCTCCACTGCTACCCCATTTGCCATCTCCTTCACTGGTAGGGGACTGTAGATGTTTTGCTTATGTTTAAACACAGTCTGGCTACCTAAAAATCATCTCCTGCCAGGTAAGAGGTACACTGCAGGTAGGTGTCCCTAGGACAATGCGGCTAGCTACCTACAGACGGAGCACAGGTAGGATCACTTTTCCAAGGGAATTGGTCACTGGATTGCCAGTTCTAACCTGATGCAATGCGGGAGGAGCACTGGAGAACTTCATCTTGCTGCCTGCTTATTGTGATAGTGTAGATGCTGCTGTAAATCCATATATAGTACCAGCTGAGCAAGTTCTTATATCGTCCTGTATTCCATACAATAGAACATCATACCTGGTAGAGCTCCTCCAGGTTGTACTTGATGGAAGTACTACTTTCTATGGCGCTCACCGCTTCCTGGAGCTTCTGCCATGTGTCCTGAGTGTAGTTGTCAGGCAGTTTTGGTTTATCTGTATTACCGGATACAAAGAGAGACATGCAGACATCACACCAGATTACAATATGCCCAACACAAATCATACAGAGTTATATACATCACAGTTTTCTGGTCGTTCAAGTCACAAATGACCCATGGGCGAGTAACTGTGACCATACGTACCTTAACCTCCAGCCAAGTTTTACGGCTATTAAACCAAAAAGTAACACCCGACACTTACAGGAGGACCCCAAGGTTATCACAATTGTCAAATCTCAACTTGAAAGTGGCTGTCAGTGTGACCGTCCGTGGTAGAGGTCAAAGTTTTTCAGCCTTCTTGACTACAAAACCGCACTAGACAAGAGCACATGTATTGTTTGTTACCTGCTCTCTAAAACCTGCCGTGCATTATATACAATCAGCGACGACATTAAAAGCACCAATTTCCCACATTACCACTGTGAAAACGTCCTATTTATTTATATATAATGCTGCCTAGTGCAAAAAAAAGTATTTTTTTAGCAATGCACACCGTATTCAGGCACCAGTAATCCCTCCCGGGAGAGTATTTCTCATTTTTCCCCCAGACATGTTTTCTGGTCAGCAATTTCTCCTAAACGCGCTTTAAATCTTTGAAAACAAGCCAGGTTGCGAAACATGAATTTTCTTACCACCATTTTTAAACACACACAGCCCATGTAAGCTCAGAACCCAAAGCGACACACACAAAAGGAGAGAGAGTGCTACTGTGGGTGTGACCTCAGGTATAGAGCAAAAAGACAAAGGCCTAATGCTACACTCAACTTGACATATTATATAGTTAAATACTTACCTGTATATCTTCTCATAAGCAAGGGCCATTTAGTTAAATTCCTTGGCCAAACTAATTTAAGCCTACAAATGGCCCTTGCTTATGAGAAGATAAACAGGTAAGTATTTAACTGTATAATATGTCAAGTTAGATGTAGCACTAGGTCTTTTTTGTCTTTTGTCCCACCATTTTTAAACTACCCAATAAAACCAGGCTCTGATTAAAAATATTAAGTACCACTGGCAATAACCTCTGCATATCCAATATGAGTTTATAATAGAATTAGTCAGTGTATGAGCAATACATGTTCCAATGCACAGACAATGGAGTATTATATATGGGAGCACAATGAGAGAACATACTTCTGGGGACATCAGTAATGGAAGCAGTAGAGAATGTCTAAGCAGATTACTCTAGTAATAATAATAATAATAATACACAGCAAATACAGGAGGCTCTCTTTGTAGTGGCAAAGGATAAACAAATAGAGGCAAAAGTGTGTTGTAACCAAGGAAGCAATAAACATCACTTCCATCTGGCCAGTTCCCAGGAATGTGTTATATGCCCCTCACGTCTCCCATTCTTTAAGAAGTTGGGGTTTTTAGAGGCAGGTTTTTGATAAAGCAGTGTATTATCAGTGGTGGTTCTATTAATAAGCATAAACCTGGGAAAGCATGCAGTCCAAAAGGTACAGTCAAGGAATTATACATAGAATATGCAAAATAATATTGATGTTTATATTTTATAATCGTTATGTAGTCAAGGGAAACAAGGATCCCAAAAGTATGTAATGCATGCTCCTCAAACAGTGAGCAGCCACAGGGTATGTGAAGGGAGCACCTAATGTATACGAGTGTATGGCCTACATATCAGCAGGCCCCACCTGTGAGCTTTACTAATAAACCCTAATAGTGATATTAAAACAGACAAATAGAAAATACCGCAATCACACTGTGAAAAAAAGTGGTACCCAAAAAGCCACCAGCGATATATTCCAAATAATGGTAGTTGGCCGGTGCTCTGGGAAAGAATAATATAACAAAAGAAGAAACAAGAAGTCTCCCGAGGAGCACTCGAAATATCCACAAAAACATAACAGTTTATTAAACATATATAAAGAAGAAAATACACACTGGCTAAAACCAAAGAACACACAAGCCCAGAAAGACTCTAAAAAGGTAAAAGTTATCAAAGAGTAACTCTTTGATAAAGTGCCTTACACGACATGAAACGCGTCAGAGGACTTACCTGTATTGTCCTATTTTTGGCACCATGCCTATTAAATAATTTCAATGTGACCCGTTCCAGTTTGGCCTTTTTTGCAGTGCTCTAACCCTTCTCTGCTTTCATTCAATACGGTTACTCATCAGGATGCATGCACGTGCGCAGAACAGATGGACAAGAGGTTTGTGAGTATATTCCACTCACCTTCAACTGTTTATATTAGTTATATATATATATATATATATATATATATATATATATATATATATATATATATATATATATATATATATTATATACACAGTGGTCGACAAATCACCAAAAAATCTACTCGCCGAACAAAAAAATCTACTCGCCACCTAGTACCACTTGTGTGCTGCTTGGGCCAATAGGAGCTCGCCACGATGTTAAATCCACTAGCCCGGGCGAGCAAATGTATAGGTTTGTCGAACACTGTATGTATGTATGTATGTATGTATGTATGTATGTATGTATGTATGTATGTATGTATGTATGTATGTATGTATGTATATATATATATATATATATATATATATATATATATAGTCTGTTCTGCTTGTTATCCTTGGATTAAGGATCATTATTGGATATTCCTTGGGACTTTAGCAGCACCCTTTCAGGATCTATTCTAGGTCCTACTTTGTATTTCTACAACGAGGTGACCCTTTGATGAGGTGATGCCCCGACTCCTCCTCTCCCCCACTTTCACGCCCGCTGTGGTGTTAGAATGTAGATTTGGCTTGTATATAGTGGACTGATTTTGTTTTTGGTTCATTTTTCAACGACTCCAATAAAAGTGATATTTTAATATACTTTGTTTCAGCAGCACTGGCTAATGCTGTTGCCTCCTCCTGTGGAAGTATACTACATTTATATTATTAATATATGTATAACCTATAAGAAAACCTTTGTGTTACAGGTATTAAGGGTAGCAGTGAAGCAGTAGACTAGCCTTTTGAAATAAGTTTATTCTTCTCTGAACTTTCTATCACGTTATAATAGCGGCCTGTGCTTATTTTCCTGAGGTGGCCCCTCCAGTTCTTATCTGTTACTTATCTCTTTGTAGAGTAAGGCAAGAGATATACAGCTGTTAGCCTTGAAGGAGGAAGATGAGATTGCCAGGCATCAGACATTTTTCTGTGTTTCTAGTCAGCTACAATATATAGCAAATGTATAACCAATAATGACATATGAAATTATGCATGCCCGCCCTTTTTGGGGTATAAGTTAGACGGCTTTGGACTATCTCAGCAGTGCGTTGTGTTAGACAGCAAATAAAGACAGACATACATACAATGTTTGATTCATATTAAACGCACTCTTCCATTCAGCTGGTTGCAATAAAAGTTCTCAACCAAATCGCTTACCCTAAAAGTGTGAACTCAATTTTTCCAAGACACTCCCTAGAAACATTGATTTATAAATGTATCAGTATCAGATGGGCACATCTATAATAGGGGGTCTGGTTCTCTCTGCTTATGTTTCAGCGCCATTACCCTTACTGTGGCTCCCTCCCACAATTAGGAGTTGGTACAGAACAATACATCTTTTTCTCCTTGTTAGATGTGCTAATATACCAAATAAAGTACTCCCGCCCCAATAAGTATACTAATGTATAGATACAGTTCCTTAAACACTCTAAAAATGCAAATAAACCTCCTAAACATGGCAGAATCTCAATTTTTTTCATTGGGACCTAATGGGCCTTTGGAGTTATAGAATATAGATCCAAATTTGTTTACTTGTAATAAGAGCCAAAACCATATTACCCAATCTAATATTACTCTTAACATGTTAAATCTCTGTGAACTGTAAACACTTGGAATAACCATGATGAATAGAATGAAAACAATATATTTATATTATTCAAATGTTATCAAATCTAACTTTGACATTTCTCATAGTTTTTCCAATATGCCGCAGTGCAGACAGGATAACATGTAGACAGCATATTGTGTAAGATAATGGATTCATCCATTAGAATGTTATTCTTTAGTAACAAATAGAAGATGTGGATTTATTGCCAACATGGCAAGTTTTACATTGGCCACAATAAAAGCAGCGGCCCATAGGGATAAATGTACCATACACAGACTTCTGTAAGGGTTTGCTATATTACAATCAACTAGGAGCAAAAACATTGCGGAAATTCAGACTTTTATATAAATGAGGTTTTTTGGCAAAATATATTTGACTGTTGGATCCAACTGTAAAACATGCCAATATTTTGATTTAGTGGTACCAAATGCATGAATTTAAAAAAAAAAAAGTGGGACCATACATTTGTAGTCCTTATCCGATTTGTCTTCTTGTTTGTATATTTTAATAAAGAGTCTATCTTTATCTCTCGCCTCCATATATTGTATGCTTTATTGATAAGTTCTTTATTGCAGCCTTGCAGATAAGTACATTTGTTTACCAGCCCACCCCCACTTATTTTATCAGCAGCCTTTAGTACAGAAACGAGCACGTTAAACATACAGTATATAATATAAAGTACAGGGGCGAGATGTTTCTGTGTACATAACGTACAGGGGGATGGGGTGCATACAGCGTACAGGGGGTCGGTGTGCGCGCGCGCATACAGCGTACAGTGGGAAGGGGTGAGGGTGTCGGTGCGCGCATACAGCGTACAGTGGGAAGGGGTGAGGGTGTCGGTGCGCGCATACAGCGTACAATGGGAAGGGGTGAGGGTGTCGGTGCGCGCATACAGCGTACAGTGGGAAGGGGTGAGGGTGTCGGTGCGCGCATACAACGTACAGTGGGAAGGGGTGAGGGTGTCGGTGCGCGCATACAGCGTACAGTGGGAAGGGGTGAGGGTGTCGGTGCGCGCATACAGCGTACAGTGGGAAGGGGTGAGGGTGTCGGTGCGCGCATACAGCGTACAGTGGGAAGGGGTGAGGGTGTCGGTGCGCGCATACAACGTACAGTGGGAAGGGGTGAGGGTGTCGGTGCGCGCATACAGCGTACAGTGGGAAGGGGTGAGGGTGTCGGTGCGCGCATACAGCGTACAGTGGGAAGGGGTGAGGGTGTCGGTGCGCGCATACAACGTACAGTGGGAAGGGGTGAGGGTGTCGGTGCGCGCATACAGCGTACAGTGGGAAGGGGTGAGGGTGTCGGTGCGCGCATACAGCGTACAGTGGGAAGGGTGAGGGTGTCGGTGCGCGCATACAGCGTACAGTGGGAAGGGGTGAGGGTGTCGGTGCGCGCATACAGCGTACAGTGGGAAGGGGTGAGGGTGTCGTTGCGCACATACAGCGTACAGTGGGAAGGGGTGAGGGTGTCGGTGCGCGCATACAGCGTACAGTGGGAAGGGGTGAGGGTGTCGGTGCGCGCATACAGCGTACAGTGGGAAGGGGTGAGGGTGTCGGTGCGCACATACAGCGTACAGTGGGAAGGGGTGAGGGTGTCGGTGCGAGCATACAGCGTACAGTGGGAAGCAGTGAGGGTGTCGGTGCGCGCATACAGCGTACAGTGAGAAGGGGTGAGGGTGTCGGTGCGCGCATACAGCGTACAGTGGGAAGGGGTGAGGGTGTCGGTGCGCGCATACAGCGTACAGTGGGAAGGGGTGAGGGTGTCGGTGCGCGCATACAGCGTACAGTGGGAAGGGGTGAGGGTGTCGGTGCGCGCATACAGCGTACAGTGGGAAGGGGTGAGGGTGTCGGTGCGCGCATACAGCGTACAGTGGGAAGGGGTGAGGGTGTCGGTGCGCGCATACAGCGTACAGTGGGATGGGGTGAGGGTGTCAGTGCGCGCATACAACGTACAGTGGGAAGGGGTGAGGGTGTCGGTGCGCGCGTACAGCGTACAGTGGGAAGGGGTGAGTGTGTCGGTGCGCGCATACAGTGTACAGTGGGAAGGGGTGAGGGTGTCGGTGCGCGCATACAGCGTACAGTGGGAAGGGGTGAGGGTGTCGGTGCGCGCATACAACGTACAGTGGGAAGGGGTGAGGGTGTCGGTGCGCGCATACAGCGTACAGTGGGAAGGGGTAAGGGTGTCGGTGCGCGCATACAGCGTACAGTGGGAAGGGGTGAGGGTGTCGGTGCGCGCATACAACGTACAGTGGGAAGGGGTGAGGGTGTCGGTGCGCGCATACAGCGTACAGTGGGAAGGGGTGAGGGTGTCGGTGCGCGCATACAGCGTACAGTGGGAAGGGTGTTGGTGCGCACATACAGCGTACAGTGGGAAGGGGTGAGGGTGTCGGTGCGCGCATACAGCGTACAGTGGGAAGGGGTGAGGGTGTCGTTGCGCACATACAGCGTACAGTGGGAAGGGGTGAGGGTGTCGGTGCGCGCATACAGCGTACAGTGGGAAGGGGTGAGGGTGTCGGTGCGCGCATACAGCTTACAGTGGGAAGAGGGTCGGTGTGCGCATACAGCGTACAGTGGGAAGAGGGTCGGTGTGCGTGCACGCATACAGCGTACGCGGGGGTGAAGGTTGTCGGTGTGTGTATATAACAAACAGGGGGAGAAAGGGTCATCTGTGCGCATATAACATACGGGGGGGGGGGGGAAGGAAGGGTCGGTGTGTGCACGCACATAATGTACATGGAAGGGCGGGGTTAGCATATAATGTACTTGGGAAGGGGGTGTACATAACATATCGCCCGGGGGGTGGGAGGGGAGTCAGTGTGTGTGCATAGAACATATCAGGGGGAAGGATTTTTAAATTCCACATAATGAGAACAATTTCTCATAAGTCTTCAAAATAGCCATAGGGGATGTTAGTGGTCCACTTCTTGATGATTACTGATCTCAGCTACATAAAAATTAACATTGACCTATTTTAAGAAAGAATGCGTCTTGTTTTGAATAAAAATCCTCAGGTCCAAGAAATCTATATACTCTGATGTTGGAGAACAAAACACAAATTGATATGAATTGAAATACAAAGAATGTACAAAAGACAATACAAATGTCTCGTCACCTGCTCTAATTAAAATAATATCATTGATGGGATGCTGGTGCATGTTTGCCACAGAAATACAAATAAACCGGGATTAATAAATAAATAGGCAAAACTAGGGGCAAACCGGGTGCCCACAGCAGTACTACACAAGCAAGTAAAATTGTGAACCAAATATAAAGTACTTTTGTTTTTAAATAAAAGAAATACTATGTAAAATAAATTGTAGTCTGTGAATCAGAAATGGAACAAGGCCCGTATAAAAAGATGACCGACAGCCTCCAGGGCATCCAAATGTGTAATAGAAGTGTACAACGATTGTACAGCCATGTTACCACTCTGAAATCAGAGCTCCAGTGTACAGAACCCAGCAAATCCAACATTTGCTGCAGTGTTTTAAGGAAAGCTATTTAGTAGCCACAAGACAAGTTGGCAGAAAAGGCTTTAAATTATAGGACAACACGGGTGGCACATAAGATTGCCGTCGATCTTCGGCAGGTGATATATAAAAAGGTTCAATAAAACATGTGGAGGGGGGAGAATCTTAATTCAGACTGCCACAATTGCTATGCTTCTTTAAAAAGTTTTTTTTAGTTCCAATCGGAACGGAACAGTATGTTCTTGAAGATAAGAATCTGTGTCCAAGAGGTGGTGCCATGCGTCAGAAATGTAATAGACTATTCTGATATACTACACCTCCACCCGTGTCAGCCTCAGGGATAATTAGCTTTCCTCTCTGGAGGGGGTCATACTATAAGAATTTATTTTACATTCTGCAGCTTCTTTAAAAAAAAAAAAAAATCCTCTTTCACTAATTTTCAAAAAAAATAATCTAAATGCTGTATTATCCTTTAAAATGTCTAAAGTGAAACTGAACAAGAGCTTTTGAAAAATCATTCAAAAATTATCATTGTCATTAGCATTTAACAAACGAACAAGATCCAAGAGAGCCAATTCTTCACAATTAGTATCCAATCTAAAATGTGAAGGATTTATATTCTCACAAATCCAAAAACAGGAACAAATCCATTTCAAAACAAAGGATGTCCATTGATGAGTCCACTTTTTCAACTGAGGATTTAACAGCCTCCCCTTTCCTCCTTGTGTACCATTATTTTTATTGATTTTTATTTGGGGGGGGGGGGGGGAGAATAGTGTTAAACGTGGAGGTGACAGAGTTGAAACCATCTCGTGTCTGACGAGATCTTTCCCTCTGGAGAGAAGAGGGGGGAAAAACCAAAACCAAAATGTTCCTCATCTTGTGGCGCGGAAATGGCCTAAAAGTCATTTTTCATAGATCATTTTTGTACAGATTTTCATATGTTCTCATTACATACATTTATAAATGTATATTTTATTACCATGTGATATATAGATGCCCTTTTTACTAATTGATGTACACATTTTTTTCCCCCACAGTTGATATTATTTAAAATTATTAATCACATAACTGCACTTTCTATATTTCATAATACTTTATATGAAATCACGGTCAATATCCAAATGATTAAAATAGAAATTAATTTCATTTGACATTAATTAATATTATATTTGTATATTTCAATTATATATGGGGGTATATCGACGTAGACACAAACAAAAAGGTAAGGGCGGCCGTGAATCTGTTTGTGCTGGTTTGTTCTTACTTGGTATGTCATTCCACATGTTATGTAACTTATGTGTACAGCTAATCTCTATTTACAGGCATACCCCGCTTTAAGGACACTCACTTTAAGTACACTCGCGAGTAAGTACATATCGCCCAATAGGCAAACGGCAGCTCGCGCATGCGCTTGTCATCACGTCCTGAACAGCAATACCAGCTCCCTACCTGTACCGAAGCTGTGCGCAAGCGGGGAGACTATAGAGCCTGTTACAAATGCGTTATTTACATCAGTTATGCACGTATATGATGATTGCAGTACAGTACATGCATCGGTAAATGGGGAAAAGGTAGTGCTTCACTTTAAGTACATTTTCGCTTTACATACATGCTCCGGTCCCATTGCGTACGTTAATGCGGGGTATGTATATAGCGCCCACAGTGTAATCAGCGCTGTATACGATACAACACAGTACAGGGAATAATAATACAATAAGCGCAATAAACAAGGTCAGACAATAGGAAATCCTTGCCCCTGTACCGCGCTGCGGAATATGTTGGCACTTTACAAATAAAGGCTAATAATTACATACCCACTTTGTCCCATATATACCAATTCAGAACGCACATTTTTGGGGTCAGGTTACATTTTTGCATATGTTTGCTGATTGAGAAATGTTTATGAGGAATGAACACAATCTCTTCAATTTACCAATATTAACATTGTCATCACTGATATCTTTGTTTTTATTACATTCCCAAGTATGAGGGTTAAATATTATTTAATTAGGTTTATGTTTAATAATGTTAAATATCTATTAAATAATAGGACTGGGTATATACGGTTTCTGATAAATCTCTGCAATTACCCCATGACGATGCACTATACGTGTGAAATGCGTAGGGATTGTTGGAAACGTTCGTCTCCGGTTGAGTTACTGCTGTCGGGCTCGGGTGCAGACCGTACAGAGATGCCATTGTATGTGTGGCACTCCCAGCGTATTTTATCTAGAGCTCTAGATTTTGTATTTAAATAGTAAGTTTAGCTATTGCTCTGATTTCTTTTAAAAGATACTTACCTCGGTGCACTCTGTCATCTCATGTTTTGGTCTGCGACTGACTATAGGAGACTTGGATCGCTCCATGTAAGAGGTGCTGCAAAAGGAGGTTCATGTTGCAGTTCTGTGACTAAATAACCTTGCCGATGACTTTTGTTTGAAATTTTCTACCTTGAGGAATCCCAGCCAATTCAAGCATTGGGAGGTACACAGAAGTATCAAGAGCACATGCATGCGCTTAGATCATTTATGAATGTGTGATTGATGAATATGCGATTGATAGCTTCTCCCTAGAACATGGAACAGCTGACGCCTCAGAGGAGGTAAAGAAACCTGGACTAAAGCAAGGGTCCCCTGTTCTGTATTAGCCACCGTTGCAGAGGCATGCAAATGGGTCCCAAAGACTGGCAGAAAGACAGGCGGCACACAAGTAAAAATAAATAGGGGTTTTCAAAATGCGTTGAAGAACGATGACAGTGTTAGTTTGAAATACACAGGCTTGTGTCCCAAGTCACTTGCGCTCTTGGCTCTAGTATTTAATAAAACAGTGATGATACGATAGGAATAAAGTATAATTATTATTAATCTGCTAGAAGGGCCAGCAAAAAACTGCAAGCACCTGTGATTAGTGAACAAGATGTGGTCAGCATCAGAATGTGGTTTAACACCACACACCCCCACACTGAAAAAAAAAAAAAGAAGTGTCCCAGGTAAACCTACCTTTAAAATTTTTAATGACCAACTTCCTGGAAGCCGCAGGCTTGGAGGACAGGGACGATGGTTTGGTTAGTCCATTAGTGTGCTCAGCCAGGGCGGAGAAGTTGGCTTTCTTCTGAGCTTCTTGTGCCATGGCAGCGCCGGGCAGTACCCCTAGCAGCAGAATCGAAGGACCAAGTCCTGGCAGAAGCTCCCAGGCAGATTAGTCCGAGATAAACACGCGGGTCTATCTGCAATTACTCATTGGAAACCTGTGTGTGATAGAAACAAGACATCTGGGAACAGTGATACAAACTAGAAATATAAATTGTGTCTAGTCCATCTCTTCAGTTGGAAGGAGCATGCAACACATCTGTGCTAATGGTGCATCTTCCCATTGAAATGTGAACTGATGAGGGTAAAGTAGCCCCACGTAACAGGTCAAAAACTATTCTCTCCAACAGCTTCTAAGTCTAATGTTGAAGGAAGTTATGTATTTGCATACTGGTAAAAATTAAAATGCTTTTTTTTCTCTGGGTCCGCTGAAATCAAAACATATCAGCTATCTATGTTAATCTGTTTGACTAAATCTGGCTTCATAATCACTATCCATTAGTGATGAACCAGGTATCCGGAAATTACCCGGTAACCGGCATACCCGGTCATATTTTCAGTACCCGGATCTGGCACCAGGGGGCTGGAACCCGGTGACGGGTAATTTCCGTTCTGCTCTGCCCCCCTCGGTCCTCCTCTTTGAGGACGGCAGGAGCAGAGCAGCAGAATACTTACCTGCAGTCGCCGGTGGAGGGTGAGGAGGATCACGGCGACATCCTGGTGGCGGTTGGAACAGCAGAAGACATCCTTCAGGCGGTGGCAGCAGAGGATGTCATTCTTCAGTCGGTTGGAGCAGCAGAAGACATCCTGGTGCAGGCAGAGGAACATGTGACCAGAGAAGGAGCATTACTACAGGACAGCCGAGGAGGAGCTGACCAGAATTTGGATGTCGCGGTCTTCCCTGGCTGTCCAATAGTAACGCTCCTGCTCCGGTAACATGTTCCTCTCCTCCTACCAGCACTGGCTGTGAGGGATGACGTCCTCTGCTTCCGCCGGCTAAAGGAGTTCTTGCGCTGCTCCCACCGCCACCAGGATGTCGCCGTGGTCCTCCTTACTCTCCGCCTGCAGGTAAGCCAAAACTACTCGGCCAGGTACCTGGTTGGGTAATTTAAAAAAAAAAAAAAAAAAAAAAACACACAACAACAAATTCAGCTCTAGTTTTGTGAAACTCGCCAAAAGCATTTGGTTACCACAGAATAATAATAAAAAAAAAAAAAAGTATTTAAAAATGCTAATATTTGTCCGATTTTTCTTAAACCCATGCCATTATTATTAGTTCATTGTTCTCAGTTCACAGGTGACTGCCCTTTTATATGAAATTTGCTAATAGCTCACCATTATTCCTTTTTGTTACTTTTTTTTCTTTCTTCAAAACGTTTGTAATATTACAAAAAAAAAATTTTTTTAAATGCAGCGGGCAATGGTCAAACGGCATAAAAATGTAAGAGAGAGGAGAATAGAGGAGAATAGAGGAGAATAGAGGAGAATAGAGGAGAAGAGAGGAGAAGAGAGGAGGAGAGAAGAGAGAGGAGAATTTTCCCAGTGTAGCTGAAGGAGGAATACAAGGAGCGAACAACTAAATAATCATGTTTCAGGTTACTTTTATCAACTAGTTAACAGGTGAACATTTTGTTCTTCATCGTTGGAAGTCAAAATTAAACATTTTGTGATCTATAAAAATATTATTTTTGTACAAGCGTTGGTCCCAGTAAATATAAATTCTGTACCCATGTGGCCCCTTTATAACACCCACTGTGTGATGGTGTATTTATCAGAGCGGGTCTCACATTAATGCTACACTTTTATACACTGAGCAGTCACCTTGAAATGTTGTTGTCTGTGGTAGAATAAAATTATTTAGACGGCTTGTACAACAATATTTACCGTGCAGTGCACAATTACAGCAGCAAGAGGAGAAAAGCAATCCATGGCTTTCTTGTATTTAAACTGATTTATAAAGTTTGTGCAACTACCGGTATGTTGAATATGCAGCACACTCCTTTGGGCACAGAAGGGACAAGGATATCCAACTGTTAGTCTACTAAAGTGATTTATTCGTCCCTGGCCAATATCTATTAAGTAGAAAATAGCAATTTTATGAACCTGTACAGATTGGCTCACTGACCTTTTCCATAAGTTTGTAGATTCGAAAATATAGAGGCATTATGTATAACAGGACTCAGAAATGCTCTGTAATTCAATGATAAACCAAAGTTATTGGCAAGAAGGTCCAATGCATTATAATGTGAAGCCGTGGCTCTTTGTCAAGGAAGCTCCATAATGATGCTCACCGTATAACGGATAGGAGTCAGAGGGAGACCAGTCATACGCCCTTAACATAGATTTACTTTCAAATGGTGTGTATGTGTGTATGAATGTGTGTGTCTGTAACTTTACCTTACCTCGTCTCAGGCGACGCGTTGCCATGGCAACGTGACGTCACTTGACGCTAGAGACAAGGAAAGGAGGGGGGCGCGAGCGGGGGTGCTGAAAGGGGGACAAGTTTACGCACCCCTACGCTAATGTGAGAGCGGGAGAATGACGGCACCCGACATTTCGCTTCCTCAGTTGAAACCTCATTTGACCAATTTAAAAAGGAGGAGTGCATGCGAGTTTGTTTACATTTCTCCCACCTTACTACTCCTGGCTGCATACGACACGGATAATGGCAGTAAAGAAAAAAAACAAGCGATGCTACCAAGAAAAAGTCCACGTAATAGGCAAAAAAAAGTTCATCTCCAAAAAAAATGAAATCCCAGACGGTTTTTAAACTCGAGAAGAATTGTCCCATGAAGTCAGTGATTCTCACTGATGTCATACAATAACTGGATAGCCTTTGAAGCATTGAAACAAACACGCTGAGTGCAGGCTCACTAACCTAATAATTGAGGCACATGTTATATGTCTGCAGGATCGCAGCACTGTGGCATAAGTCCGTAGTGTGTCGAGTATAAACTGAAAAGATCACTCACTCCGTTTATCCATGAGTCCTGTCGGCGTGCTCCTGCCGAGAAAAGATCAATGTAGAGGTTCGGCTGTGAGGCGGTGCAGCTACCTTTGGGAAAAAATGCCAAACCGGACTGCCGTCTACTGTTTGTTTTTATTTTTTAGTGTGGACTATGGGACACTGCTTAAAAGTTGAAACTAGGTTATCACATCATTTTGTTAAGAATCGAGCAGTGCCACTTCAAACTTTTTTATTATATGTTTGTATACCCTCAGCTCCTCTGTCCCGAGTAGCACATCCCCCATCTGTGATTAAGAATAGGCGATGATACAGATACTTCAGGTGTGCGGCGGTTCCAATTTCTTAGCGCCATGTCGTCACGGGTCAGGGGCGCTCTGCGTATTTAAGATCAGTGTTTTTTACTGTTTACTTTTTGATACAGCGCAGGTATCTGCTTGAAACGCGCAAGAGGATTTTTTCTTTTTGAATAGATGTGACAATAAAATCCATTTTGTTCTATAGTATACTGCAGTCCGATTTGGCATTTTTTGGCTGCATACTGCCTTGTGGATAATTCCTAGGGCTGCTTGAGCGTGTATTATGAAACAGGTACCTACTGTATACAGTGCCTGAAGATACCATTGTTTACCCAATCGCTCGTGATAAGAGTCAGTGAAGTTTGTGAAAAGCTTCCTAAGCATTTGGTTCTCATGTCACTGAAACATTCAGTGGGGGGAAAAATAAAATACTTATACTTGCCCCAAAATAAAAGAATACACGTGGCCAGTTAACCCCTTGATTGCTAAAGACCACAATGTGTCCAAGTCTTCTGACACAAGAAGTAAACATTTTCAGTTAATTTTGGTCCGAGAAGAGACTTCCCCAATTGAAATAAACTGCATGTGCTGCCAAATACACAGATCCCATTTCAAGGGACAGGTTCAGGCAGTACTGCGCTCATTACCCAGGCCCACTTACCTCCAATCGTATAGGTGAGAGGTAGTAAATCAGGTGGCTTCCTTATACCTGACAGAAGGGAGAGCAGCACTTTTCTACGCACGCCCACTCTGTAGACTTTGGGGACTAAAAATAAAATAAAAAAAAGAAAGGGGGGAAACACATTATTAGATATGCTGGAAGTCTTTCTGTTCGCGTGACTACGTAGTTTCAAAGGATGCATGACCTCCCTTTTTCATTCCCTCTAGAACCTGAGCCTACAATATGTCGATGGCAAGTTTGATGGTTAACCCCTATGCCTAACAATGCATTGCAGAATCAACCGGCGGCGAAAGGATTAATAGCACCCAGTCAATTTCATACCATTCCCCTCAGCGGCAAGTTCATCAAAATCTTACACACACTGCTCTCAATCACTTGGTTTTGGTAGTTTGAGGGAGATCTCTACATTTGTAGAAGAGTTGTTAACAGGGGCAAATTTGATATGCAAAACAGGTAACAGAACTGAAACTTATCCTGAAAAACTGAAGTTTCACAGAGTGAGGGGCCTTAATGAGCAGAGGTATGAACAAAGATTATTCCTGAAGGAAAAGGAGCAATGCTAATTTAACTACCACTTTTTACAACTTCAACAGTTATCGTTACCCCTATACATTATAATAGGGTCAGCTGACACCCAGCAGTTACCCACTATACACGCTAATAGGGTAATCTCACACGCAGCAATTGCTTCCTAAATATTAGGATATTGTCACCCCACACACACACCAGTTACCCCCTAAAGATTATGATAGTGTCAACACACACGTTAACCTTTATAGATTATGTGTCACGTCATACACATCAGTTACCCTACATCTATTATAATATAACGTTACACACACAACCTACTATACATTATAAGTGTCACCTATATGCCAGTTATCCCATATAGATTAGTGTCACCGTGTACACACGTAACTCTCTATAGATTATAATAGTGTCACCACACGCACGCTACTCCCTAGGCCTAGATTGCCACCACACACACACACACACACACCAGTTCCCCATATAGATTACAATAGTATCACACCACACACAAATTACCCCTATAGATTATAAGTGTCACCACACACCAGTTACCCCTGTAGATTATGATAGTGTCACACACAAACAGTTGACCCTATAGATAATAGTATCGCCACACACAAGTTACTGATATAGATTATAATTGTCACCACACGGAGCCATTAACCCTATAGATTATAAGTGTCGCACCATATACACACATCAGTTACCCATATAGATTATAAGGGTTACCACACACAGCAGTTGCCCCTATAGATTATAATTGTCACCACACACACACACAATATAGTGTCACGTCTCCCACACACAGCCGTGCATGCAGAGTCCCGGGCGGGTGCAGGCTGGGGCCGCGCACACACACAGCGCCTCCTCTCCGCTCCCTATCGCACACTCACCGCGGCCTATGCGGCCTGCATGTTCCCCGGGGTGTGAGTAGCAGCTCCCTATCGCACACAGGGGGGGGGGGGGGGACCCGCTGGCCGCCTCACTACTGCTCCTGTGCTCGGCTGCACTGCCAGCAAGATGGCTCCTCTCCTATTTATTAATTAATTCATGCACGGACCGACCTCCACCGGGGATCTCGGGAGCGGCAGCAAGGCGGGAGCATTTGAAATGATTTCCTACCCTCCTTACTACTGCACCTGGTGTGTGTGTGTGTGTGAGTATACATACAAGTGGTGTACAATATCTACGTAGATACATATGCTGCTGACATGTTTATAATAATGGTGTTGCCAGGGAAGTGTATAATGCCAACAATATATTCCGCGTGTTTATACATGGGAATAGAAGACACACACGGGTATAATAAATGCGCCAGGCCCCGCGGTGTTTGTAACATGCTATGTGCGGTGTCACACTGCACTGAGCCGCACCGCTATAGCGGGAGGGAGGAGGGGGGGGGTGTCAGTCTGCAGACAATGCATGTGACGTCACACAGACGCACAGGAATCCCCCGGGTTGTGTTTGGAACACGGAGGTTACGCACAGAGCGCGAGATCTGCCTGCGCCCCGCCCCCCGCTCTGTCACCATAGTAACAGCGGCGCCGCGTCCCCGTGCGATTGTCGACGGAGTGGCGCCAGCAACCGTCGAAGTTTGATTACGTGTCCACAGAAGCTGTACGCTTGTAGCGTCCATCTTTGATATTGGCAAAGCTGTTCCACTGAGGACGACTGCAATAATGTGTGAGGGGGATAGTCGGGACAGGCAGAAATCCAGCCACAGCGATCTCGTGTGACATGTGACGTCTCAGCACCCGCCTCTCACATACCTCAATGTGAAGCTTGTCACACGCTGCAAACAATCCTCTTGTAACCTGTCCGCATCCTGTTTTTATGCCTCTGTCGGGTTATTTGACGCCTTTCCCCCCCAGGATTCACTCCGTGCTATCCTCTCCAAAGCAGATGAGGGGCTCCTGCCCGCACATAAGATGGCCACAAATAGCTAAGAGATGCAGTTAGTGCTTCCGGGTCACGTGCAGCATCAGACGTCGCTTCCTGTGTTGACCCCCTAAGCTCCCGCCCCCACACCCCAAATCCAGAGGTAAGTGATCGGCGGCGCCCATAACTAAATCCCAGACATGTCACTGACTCACAGTCTCAGTAAGGTTTGGCATCAGTCACAAACCCCCCTTGATATGTTGTGATTGAGATGTTATTGCCTTGGTCCGGAAGCTACACATGTCTCGGATTTCCGTCCCTGGCGTAGAGACACCGGGAGAACAGGTGGAGACGTTAATGCCAAGGCTGCTGCTGCTGCGGCATCATTAACATGTGCACGGTGTTACAATAAGACATGTTTGTACCGATGGAGGACCTGGAAGTGAACATGGTTTTCACTAGTATTGCTCTTTCACAAATCGATATCACTATGTGGTTGTTTTATTTTATTGAAGTCAGTGCTGGTACCTGAATATATATGATCCAGACATGTTGAGTTATCCTGTTTGTCTGTGGGCTTTTAATATGGGTAAGCTGATCCTTACAAGCAGACACACACGGGTAACACTTTTATCGCTGAATGGACATGCAACGCTTTTCAATGTGTTGCTGGTCTCTTCAGCACTGATTGGGTTAAGAGAACAGGGACATACAGTGATTGAAAGGAATTGCCCGACACTGACTGGAGTAGGGATCACGACATGAAGATACACAACACATCGTTCTGTCTATAGCTGTCGTTGTCGGCTTACATGCTCTGCTCTATCTGAATCCCACACCTGCTCCCATTGAGGAGTGTACAATCCACACTGGCAGGGGATAGGGTATGGCAGGGGAGGCTTATTTCCCCTCGATGCCAACTGCAACCACTTCACAGGTCAGAAAGAGGGCCCCAACTTAATTCACTCACCACCCATTGTGTGTGTGTTTTCTCTGTGCTGGGTGTCACTGCTTGCTGTCTTTAATCCTTCGCTGCTGAGCTGCTTGCAATGTGTTACAGAGCAGAACAATATTTCTATGGTCCCAGTTTCAACAAAAGCATATTATGATAGGCATAGATAGTCCGGAAATCAGAATGTTTAGTAATCCTTTTTTTTTTTTTTTTTTTTTTTTTTTTAAATCATCCACCACCCCAGTCAAATCTAAGACGGTAACGGTAGCGGAGCAGGACCTGAGCTAGCTGATTGTTTTACTCCATGTATCCTCACTGTGACAAGTATATGTTGTTCCTTTTTAGTATAAAAAGATTTGCACAGGTAACTACGGCAGTTTCTTCACCACCTGATAAACAGCAACCATTTTGCTCTGCACTTACATTATTCTGCTGGATAATGTTATTAAATACCTGTTTATTATATTTTCTGTTTTCCTTCGGAAGTTTTAGGGCATAAGCTTTCACTTCATGTACCAGTACGCCGGCAGGTTAACACGTTTTGACACAAAAAAAAAAAGAGTGAACACAGTCAACTAATATTCTAAGTGAATACACATTATTTTTTAACAGGACTTGAAATTGACTGCAGTCCAGAGCAGGAAAGATGGCGCACATTACCATCAATCAGTATTTGCAACAGGTATTGTATGTGTAAGCAATGTTTTGACTGTGAGAAAAAGACTATAATGTTAGCCCAAAATAACAAGGCTATCACTATACGACTATTGCAACTTGTCTAATTCGTTAATGTCACAAATTACATTTAAAAAAAACCCTGAATGGTTACCGCCTCATTCATGCGGATATAGCACTCGTTCTACTTTACATTTCATTTAGTATTCGTGACCCAGTTCTTAAACCCTGGTGATTCCAAGAAATACATTGCCTTACTCTAAACATGTACAGTACTTACAGTAAAGTGTTGTGCTGTTAGCACCACAGATTCCCAGCTGTGGGCAGTGTTTCACCTTAGGTTTATCTTGTAACGCTATCATTTGTTTATCATGTTTGTGTTTGAGGAGTTGCAGATGTTTTTAGACACAGAAGTGGCAGTACTCATTCATTGCTATTTTTGGGGTTAATATAGGTGCAGGAGGCCATTGACTCAAAGCATGGTGTGTTTTGCGCAGAACTGGTTTCATTCAGGCACCCTCATGTTGCAAACCCAAGATTGCAGGTAAGAGAACCTCTCATCTCACAAACTGTGCATATGTATCTTAAGAATATTTGTTTCTACATCGAGGCAGCTGAGGTTTTTTTACATTTGGCACTTGATCAAAAATCTGCTTTGCTATACAAGTGATTCAAGAATTTCTGTTTAAAAGATTCAATTAATAAGATGCTACCTACAATATTGCATCTCTGTATTTACTCTGTGAGGAATAGAAGATGTGATTAGAGTAAGGTATACGTCTCTGGTCTTAACACAACAAATCTGTCACGTTTGGGTCATTTGGAGGGCAAAAGGGTTACGTTCTGATTATTCCTCCAGGATCTCTTTTCTTTGTGATAATTACCAGTGAAAAGTCTTACCTTCACTGTAGTGTCTGCAGTCCAGCATTACTTGCATATTTAGAAACACAAAAGTGAATGCAGTTTAAGAATAAGTATCAATCTCTTTATTAATGTGATGTAATACACTTCAATATTTTAGTATAACATATTCCTACAGAGGCACATGGTCTTCTTGCCTTTCGACCCTTCCGATATGTGTTGCACCAAGCAGGACGCCACAAGTTCTACACCTTCTTCTTCTGAGTGTAACGGGCTGGAGCTGTGAACATAAATTCAATCCTGTCATTGATATTCTCCCTTTGTGGCAGGCACATTCCTAAGGGCGTAATGTTAAACCTAGTCGTCCTTTTCTTTTATCTGGTAGTTGCCGGCACCAGAGGAGAAGTGTCAGCAGGTCCTGGAGCCTCCGTATGATGAGATGTTTGCGGCTCATTTAAGGTAAGGCCTGGGACATAGTAAGCGCTTAGGTGCTGCTGCTCGCTCTCGCTTGCTGCCGCTCGCTCTACCAGGAGCTTTTTGCTGTCCTTACAGAGGAGACAGCAAGCGCTTGGGAGGCGGGTATTACTGTGTGTGTGTCACTTGGTAGCTGTCAGTGTGTGTGTGTCACTTTGAAGTGGTCTGTGTGTTTGTGTGTCACTGGGGAACGTGTGTGTGTGTGTGTGTGTGTATATTATATAATATTTTAAAAATGAAAAAAAAGACATGTTGTGAGAATAAATTATTTATTAACATTGTGCAACTTTGATAAATATATTCACGCATGCGCGCGCGCGCACATGCATACACACACACACACATGCATACAAAGGCGCACACACACACACACAATGCACACACACACACACACACACACACACATATACATACACACACACACACAGGCACACATATACATACACACACACACAGGCACACACTGCATACATATACACACATGCATACACACCACACACACATACACATGCATACACACACATACACACATAAAGGCACACACACACATAAAGGCACACACACATAAAGGCACACACACATAAAGGCACACACACACACACATGCATACACACACACAAAGGCACACACATACACACATGCATACACATACACACACACACAATGCACACACACACAATGCACACACACATGCACACACACACACACACACACACAAAGGCACACACACACATGCATACACATGCATACACATACACACAAAGGCACACACACATGCATACACACGCACATGCACACACACACATGCTTACACATACACACATACACATGCATACACACACAAAGGCACACACACACACACATGCAGGCACACACACGCACACACACGCACACACATAGGCACGCACACACGCACACGCACATGCAGGCACGCACACACACATAAAGGCACACACACATAAAGGCACACACACATAAAGGCACACACACACACACATGCATACACACACACAAAGGCACACACATACACACATGCATACACATACACACACACACAATGCACACACACACATGCACACACACACACACACACACACACACAAAGGCACACACACACATGCATACACATGCATACACATACACACAAAGGCACACACACATGCATACACACGCACATGCACACACACACATGCACACACATGCTTACACATACACACATACACATGCATACACACACAAAGGCACACACACACACACACATGCAGGCGCACACACATAGGCACGCACACACGCACACGCACATGCAGGCACGCACACACACACATACACACACACATGCACACACATATACATACACACACACACAGGCACACACACACACGCATATACACATATGCATACACATACACATGCATACACACACACACAAACACAAAGGCACGCACACACACACACACACACACATACACACACACACGCACACAATGCACACATGCACACACACACACACACACACAATGCACACATGCACACACACACATGCACACACACAGATATGTACACACACACATGCACACACTTGCATACACATACACACACACACATACACAAAGGCACACATGCATACACACATGTATACACATACACACACATACACACACACACACACACATGCATACACACACATACACATACACACACACATGCATGCACACGCACACGCACAGACACACACACACACACAGGAGACATGGATCGGGGCAGAAGGGGGACAGACCATCAGGGGCGGGCCGGCGGCGGGCGCGTCACTGGCCGGGGGCGGGCCAGTGACGTCACGGAGCTGGTTCGCCCTCATTGGGCGAACCGCTCACGTGACCGGCCTGTCTCGCCAGCAAGCGGGGGAATTTTAAATTCTCCCAAGACCTGTGCTTCCGCAAGCACGCGGAAGCGCAGGTGAGACCCTACTAAAGCCGCTCTAATTGCGGCTGTAGGGGCTCAGTGCTGAGCGGGAGCGCGCCTCAGCGCGCTTCCGCCAGCAAGCAACTAACATGTACGGGGCCTAAGAATGTGCCAAACTATATCTTCTTCATTTTGTGGGATTAACACTTTTTTTTCTGTGGGCCCCTCAACACTCCATACTGGGAATTTCAAATAGTTTTTGCTGTTCACACATAATATGCAAAGTGTGGATATCAGGGGTACCCCTAAAACGAATGGAGGAAAACCCCCAGGTAAAAACACAGCAAAAGGCATGTTCGAAATGGAAGAGGAAAAAGCTCATCACCTCATATACTTTCAGGGTGTGTTACTACAGGAGGGCCCCGGGTATACGGCGGGTTCCGTTCCAGGGGCCCACCGTATAGTGAAAATTGCCGGAAAGCGAATCCGGCGATTTTCAGTTGTTTTGCATGCGCAAATCGTCATTTTTGCCAGTCTGCGCATGCGCGACTTCAGATTCAAGATGGCGACCCCCTTCTCGGTGCCGCTGTATCGGCGGGGCGCCGAGAACCGGGGCCCCGCTGTACTTTAGATTAATTTTTGGAGTAATTTCTGCCTAAGGCTGCGCTTATAGTGCCGACGACACGACGTCGCTGGAAAATCAAATAGAGATGACTTCCAGCGATCACGACCAATCCGTCGCTCCATTGCGTCGCGCTTACTATAAGCGCACGCGACTGCGGCAATGCATTTGTTGTCGCCGGCACTATAAGCGCAGCCTAACTGTTTGTTGAGCAAGTTATCATTTTAACTGAGATTAATATACCCGTTTAATTTTTTTTTTTCCTAGGTGTACATATGCTGTTGCAAACCATGATTTTGTCGAGGCGTACAAGTGCCAAACTGTTGTAGTTCAATATCCTTTTTATGCGAAGGAACTAGATACTGAGGACAGCGCTTAAAGAGGCCACATGCTCGTCCACAAGGCATTTCAATTAAATGCTGGGGACAGCGCAAGGCCTATGTACTCTATCCTACCTTGGCTCAGAAGACGCTTTGCTGTGGCGACACGGTGTCACTTGACTTCGCATCACATAACCCCCCTGCATCATTTGACACTGTAGGAAGGCAGGGGAGGGGGGGGGGGCATGAACATGGGATGAGAGGTGGCAGGGGGGTGCAGCACCTGAACTTTGCACACCCCTGCCTTAATGCACGATGACGGGTGCAATAACGTCTTTCAGCTGTATGTACATTAATGGGGAGGAATTGAGCAGCAGCGTGCATTGCATGTGGAATGAGTGTCCCCTCAGTGTGATGAAGAGGGCGGGCACTCATGGGGACATCATCAGGCTTGTATGGTTTCCGAGTCCCGTAGATTGCACATGCAAAAAGCATTCTCTCCGAGAAACTCAAACCCGTTTGTTAATCCTGATTTTGCACGACGAGATTGTAAAGTGTACTTTTTCTTAACATGTCACATCCTTTTTGAAAACCTTCCAGGCCCATAAAGAAGAAAATTGGTAAGTATGCCGGTGATGTAAGACCAGCTGATAAGAGAATGTCATTTAAAAAAAAATACATTTAGAGGCACAAACCATTTCAAAATGAATTGGCTTGCTGTAAAGCCATCTTCTTGTTAGAGAAGAGGGAAGCGCCGTTAAGATAAATGGAGTTTGAGGCTTCCCTGACCAATAGGAATACCGCTTCATAGAATAGCACCGAATAATAATAATTGGGAGCACATTCATATCTCTGACAGGTCTGCAATCCTGCTTTTCACCATTATCTAGCATGCAATGCTGTCACTGTAGCTAGGGATTCTGGGTATTAACATGCAAACGCGCACACAGTATCACCTTTTGTTTCATGTCCATTTTACACTATACGGTGGAGGGTTTTTGTCAGTTGTTTACCTACCATAACTTATTAAATAATAATAAAACTGCAGAGCGAGGGACACTAAATAGTGATTCTCCATTAATGTGTTGTAGTTGAAAGGAAGTCCACAGTAATTTAATTACTCGTCCGAGAATATTTGGGGGCATTTTGTTATTGCCTGTGCTCTTTATTTATTTGTTCTCTGATGATTCGGTTAATATCGCAGAATAGCTTCCACGTATTGATTGAAGTACCATGTTTTTCTGTGCTCTTTACCTTTTCAGGGCCTTGCATATCATGTATGCAATCACACTTGACTTGCGGATATTTGCTAATAATGTAAGTAGCTAAAGAGAAAGGCGTTCTCATTGGGCTGGTAGACCACTACTTACTTTATTTTGCAACCCAGATACTCGCCCTCTCTTTTCTCCAAACATTGGTCAATATTTTAGCAGCAGACCTGCCAAGTCTCACTGATTGGGAATGAGTCTCGCTCATGACAGAGATAATAATTTCAACTTTTTTTAAAGCATACACGCGCCAACCTTCCTTCGAGTCACTTTTGGACCGCTCTGTAATGATGCTTAACAGATTTGAAGTTACTTGTGTACAATGCAGTTTGTGAATCCGCGCTCGTGCTGTCTTGAATACGCTCTGGCAAGCAATCCCTTTGCTGCTAGGTGTACAGGAGTCACTCCCCGTAATCTCCTAAACAGATAGAACCCCTTAGGGTATTTCTCCAAACATGCACACAGCGCACCAGGGATTAGGTAATTCAATATTTAATAAGATCACAATGGATCCTCTGGTTAAAATACCAGCTAAAAATGTTAATACAATAAATCAACAAATGTGATCACCAATGGTGAAACAAGTGAACAGTAAATGCAACTAATCAAAATAGCATACAACTACTGTGAATAAGTGAAAAACAATAATACCTTCAACGAGCATTACACTATAAATATAATGCAAATATACACAAAATAAAATACTCTAGTAAAAAAGGGGAGATGATAAACACACATAAATCAGTGAACCATATACAAAATAAATACACAGTGAAAGTGCATAAACAGTGCAAAGGTCACACACATCACTGCTGATACTTCCAGGTAGGGATCTTTCACCTGACGAAGTACCTAGTACGAAACGCGTCATGGTCACGTGAGGCTGTCTGAGCGCGCTTGTCCATTGGTGGAAGATCCCTACCAGGAAGTATCAGCAGTGATGTGTGTGCCGAGGAGTAGCTTCAGCCCGGACCTTTCACATCAGTGGCTCCCTCTATGTCCTGTCTGATTTTCCATGGTGAGTGCATCTTTCCCCATTAGTGGCCTGTTTTAGAACACTTTATGGTTTTTTATTTAGAGTCATTGGGTTGTCAGTTGTTGTATTGTGTCATTGTGTACACTTGATATAGATCACAATACATGTATGATTTATATTGACCTTTGCACTGTTTATGCACTTTCACTGTGTATTTATTTTGTATATGATTCACTGATTTGTGTGTTTATCATCTCCCCTTTTTTACTCGGGTATTTTATTTTGTGTATATTTGCATTATATTTATTGTGTAATGCTCGTTGAAGGTATTATTGTTTTTCACTTATTCACAGTAGTTGTTTGCTATTTTGATTAGTTGCATGTACTGTTCACTTGTTTCACCATTGGTGATCACATTTGTTGATTTATTGTATTAACATTTTTAGCTGGTATTTTAACCAGAGGATCCATTGTGATCGTCTTAAATATTGGATTACCTAATCCCTGATGTGCTGTGTACTTGTGTACAAAGTCCGATTTATAGTTAACATTAGGGTTGTATTAAGACAGGTTATACCCCCTTGAGTTAATTTATGTATAGTCAATGAGGTAGTGGCATTTTTAGGGGCTATCAAATAGAGGCTGCCTCCTTGTAACCCTACATCCGAGTATCTTTTGCCATTTGTGCAGGTTTTGAATATTAGACCGGTCTTGTCCTATAGACGAGTTTACATACTCCTGTTAAGGGAAGGGCTCTAATCGGCATGGAATTGGTCAGCTGCTGAACCGGCATTACCACTCCCTGCACAATGTGTAGCATGCACACGGGGGAAGGACAGAAGGAATTGAAGTACAGGATAGAAGTGGCATTCAATGTCAGACAATAAAAAGTGCATTATTTATTGTATCCTGTTAGGCTGACCAACAGCTGGTGAAGAAAGGGAAGGGCAAAATAGGGGATATGTTAGAAAAAGCTGCTGAGCTGTTGATGAGCTGCTTCAGAGTATGTGCCAGTGATACGTGAGTTTTTATTTTTCCCCATTTCTTTGTTTTGATGAAAAATATATATATACCCCACAAAACCATGCTCTCCCCAAAACCATGCCCTTCCCACATAGCCACCTGCCCTACAAAGCACCCCCCCCCCCCACAAAAAACTCCTCCCTATTATTAAAAGTTGCCAATCGGCTCCATTTCAAGCTGTGGTACCTCCTACCTGCTAATAGGAGCTGATTTGCAGTAATATGAGCTCCAGGGACCCCTGGTTCTGAGATGCTTACCTTCGAAGATGCCCCCAGTAGCATCCCCTGTTGGGGAAACAAAATGGAGTTTTAAATCTCCCGCAGTATGCAGACCAATAGAAAGCTGCGAATTACACTCAGCCCGTGTACTGCGGGAGATTTAAGAACCAGGAAGTATCGGAGGTAAGTTCTCGGGGGGGTGGGGGGGAAAGGGTGCTCCCAAGACCCCTTGCTTCCCAGCGATCCTAATAAAGGGGGTTATACTTGGTAAACACCTGTCGGCTTTTAAACCTGCCACTGTCCTGAGTTCACATTTGTTCTAGGAGAGACTGCCCTTTTATTCCACTTTAGTTATCCAGACGATAGAAGCGAATGCTATATAATCTAACCGTCCTTAAGCCAGTGCGTTACAGGCCCCTCATAGCAAAGGGGTGAAGTCTGGTTCTGACCCGCGTCAGACACACACACACACACACACACACACACACACCTTGTGTTTCACTCAAATGCTTTAGTCAAGGAGAATCAATCTGAGGTAATTGTACTGGCGACATTGTTCTTCCCCCAACGGAGTCATAGTTGGGGGGGCTGAGTCCTAGAGGTGTCTTACTGTGCGCTCGTGCCAGTTGGTTAATGATCCTCACAAAATTGTAATATTTTTCTGAAAGATGTAGCCTAAATAATAATAATAAAAAAATTTAAAAAAACTGCAACGATCAAAAGGTTTAGGTCCATATTTGCTAAGCACGTGTCTGCTATACGACACCTTCCAGCTCTGTAAGTAACCCTGTAATCAATTCACGTAAATCGACTCTAAAGTGTCTTCCAGAGCCGGATTGTATCTTATGTCAGAAGACTGCTTAGTGAATATGGGCCGTCATTTCATTTGCAAGTCATTAGACCACTGCTTACCGACATGTGCTTGGGGCCCTGCACCAGGCTATGACCATGTAGTGCATTCTCCCCGGTGCATTGTACTGTGCAACGTTTCCCTCCTTTATTGTTTTATGTATGTGTTTATCTTTTTAACACCAGACGTGCTGCTTTTGAGGACTCCAAGAAGTGGGGGATGTTGTTTCTGGTGAATCAGCTTTTCAAGATTTACTTCAAGGTATTGTGGCAGATGAGCGAACATGTGCGTATTCATTGTGAATCCCCGCCGGAGCTGTGTAAAGTGATGCTTTCTTATTACTGTACTTGCAGATCAGTAAGCTTCACTTATGCAAGCCATTAATTCGAGCCATTGATAGTTCAAATTTCAAGGACGAATACAGCATGGCACAAAGAGTCACCTTCAAGTACTATGTTGGCCGCAAAGCTATGTTTGACAGCGATTTCAAAAAAGGTATGTGGATAGGAGAGGATAATCGCATCCACGGGCTAATGCATCAATGGAATTGTCATGTATATGCCGTTTGTTGGTAGCTTTACTTTGACGTACAAATGCTGCAGAATGTATGAAATCACTTAGAAAAAAACCCAAATAGTTGAAAATGGGGTGATCTTTAGAAATGTGGCAAAATAGAAATGTTACATTATAGAATATTGTGTTCACTCATTTATTTGAACAGCATACCCAGCTTTACATCTCTCTCTCTATTTTAGCTATTGTTCCTTGTGACTATATAATATCAAAAACAGGCTTCTATATTGTCTTAGTATTGGAAGTATGTTATCAAGTTGTGTGTGGTTTTGATTTTTTTTTGTTTTTTTTTGCTGCTTTAACTTTTTCTTCTCAGCGGGTGCTCGCAAATATGGCTTTTCCATAAAAGCCTCCTCCACAAACTGAGGTCCGAGGCAATTATAGAAGGCCATTCTCAGAACTTTGCTATAAATATTACAGGAGGGATTTAGCCACCGTGTACTAGGACAAAGTTCTAGTAGCTGAATTAGTGTGAGAAATGCGGTAATCCTATTACAAATCTAACAATCGCTATTCAATACGGTTATTCATTAACCTGCAATAGTGCTGGTCGGGGCACCTATTTACAGTTAACCTCCCCCAAACAACATAACCACATTTTGTGGTACTTTAGGAAGCTATAAACACCCCAAAGCAGTTTCTCCTTCAATACACTACACTTTGCACGGTTTGCAGATTTTAGACCTGTGAGGAATTTTGTAGGGCTTTTAATATGTTTAAAATGGCAACGCCAGCCAAACAAATGACATTTTTTGAACCTGAACCAGGAGGTCCCCTGGAGCTTATGTTAGTGGTCCCCCGACGTCCGTGGACTTCCCTGGTTCTGTAGCTGCGTGTTCGGGATGAATCGGATGTCCACTGGGCAAATTGGGGAAACAATATGGCTGACAAGGTCAGGGTTCGCTCATGCGGCACATGTCGGGGATCCACCAATCAGCTCTCGGGGATTGCTGATTTAACATTGAAAAGGAGAAATGAATGGATGTTGTAGATTTGTTCAAATATATCAAAGGTATAGTGAACTGTGATGGACCTGTAATCTTTAGCTGCCCTCATCTTCTGTGTAACTATTTCCAAAACAAATTAGCATGGATGTTCATGTAATTATGGTTCCTACACAATTCATCATATCGTTGTCTCTAGCTGAGGAATACCTGTCGTTTGCTTTTGAGAACTGTCACCGCTCAAGTCAGAAGAACAAGCGTATGATTCTGATTTACTTGCTGCCAGTGAAAATGCTGTTGGTGAGTGGAAAGGAAGCCTGTTTACTGCTCGCTTTCATGGATTGTTTTCTTCAGAGATTTATCGTTACTCTCTTACTGTTTCTTTAAAACTATTTGTAGCGGTTTGGGTGTTGTGTGTTTTTTTTTTTAATAATCTGATTTAATCCTACACGTAGATATTTTTATCTTTATTACTATGACGGTTTGGAACATAGAAAATAAGTACATTTAGAGTGTTCAAAATATACAGAACAGTTTGTGTTGCAGCTAGCTTGTATTGTGTTATTTAGAATGTGATTTGGCCTGCGCAGGCCTCCGTTAGGGATCAGATATGCATCACACATACGTGACTACTAATTGAGTTTGCCCAGGGTATCCTGCATATACTGAAGTATATGACTTGGTGAAGGATGGAATACTAGACCAATCTCAAATGAAACATGTCTCTCTGCGACAAATTGTGACTACTCTAGCCAGCGTGCACAGACATCTGTTTAGTTTAATGCATGTCAAACAGACGCTCAGTGTTCCCTCTGTTGTGATATGATGGGCATGTACAATGTGCCTACAATTTCACCTGCTAAATCTGTATTTGTATGTATATATATATATATATAAAATGCTTATTTTATTGAAATGCATGCAAACTGTGTGGCCATGTTACAATACCGCGCAAAGTTGGTTACAGACCTTTTTAATGTAATGAGGTTATCTGCCATTTGTAGAAATACATGTGTGCTTCATTTTGCATGAGCGTTGTTTTGGTAACTCTAATATAGGAATTTAATAGTAACACCCGTCTCTGTTTACAGGGCCACATGCCAACTATTCAGCTGCTAAAAAAGTATGACCTGATGCAGTTTGCAGAAGTGACACAGTCTGTGAGGTATATAGTGCTTTACTAGGCTTCCCTTGACAAGGAAAGATACTGAGTGAGATGTGGGGAGTCACTGATCTGAACCATAGATCAGATAGATATTCTCTAGAACGGCAGTTCAAAGCATTGTTTTATTAGTTTCTGTAAGACATATAATGTATAGCTTAATGATCTTGGTAGTGATTTGGTGAAGTACATTTTTATTAAGCAGTCTTCTGCTATATGGAACCTTCTGAATGACACCTTATAGCAGTGGTGGACAACATGATCTACATCTAGCATAAGAGGGCTGCATCATGTAACTACTCTGTATTCTCTCTCTGTGCTGATCTCTGTCTTTATGCTGATCTCTTTCCCCCACCCCTCTCTCTCTTTCTCTGTGCTGATCTCTTCTTCCCACACGCTCTCTCTCGCTCTCTGTGCTGATCTCTCTCTTTGTGCCGATCTCTTTCCCCCACCCCTCTCTCTCTTTCTCTGTGCTGATCTCCTCTTCCCACACCCTCTCTCTCGCTCTCTGTGCTGATCTCTCTCTTTGTGCTGATTTCTTCTTTCTCGCTGTCCGTCATTCCCCGCTCTGCCTGTAGCTTCACCCCCATTTGAAGCTCTGCCCCTGTGCTCTCGCAACAGGATGAGAGGACGGGCGAAGGGACCAGGGAGAGTGGAGTTTGGGGGCCACAAGGGAAGTCCATCTGGGCCACCGGTTGCCCATCAGTGCCTTATAACCTGTTCAAAAAGGCTGTAAACTGTCTTCCAGCATCAGAAGGTGTTTTATAGCAGTACACGGCTCAGTAAATCGGAGCCTAAATATCAGACGGCTAATTACATTACCTGACCAAGGTACAGTCTATTATTCTGTTTGTCTTCACAGTGAAGGGAATCTGCTCTTACTGACTGAGGCTCTGACCAAGCATGAGACCTTCTTTATTCGATGTGGCATCTTCTTGATTCTGGAGAAGTTGAAAATCATCACGTATAGAAGCCTTTTTAAGAAAGTGTGAGTTAAGAACTCCTTCACCGACCTCAAAATATCATATGATGTATGATTCAGATGGTCATATTCAGCATCGTTTTACATTAAAACCTGGATTCTTTACTGGTTGAGATATGTTTTGTTAATTAAACAAGTATACGTTAGTGGTTTTGTACAGGAAAGTTCAACGTTTTAAAAGAGCTTCTGTGGTCTTGGAAGATAATGTACAGCAACATGTGAGTATAGTTTTAATGCTGACCTAATGAAATAAATATATATATTTATATTATAATTTTCAACGTCACTGTGCCTGAAGCAGGGGAATTTAGTTCAATCCTGGTGTCAGTCCCTTTATCTCGCTTTGCCTCAGGCATCAAAAACATAGATGGTAAGCTCTATGGGGCAGGGACCCGTGCCTGCAAAACTTCTATTTACAGTGCTGCGTATACAGTCAGCACTATAAAAGTAGGAAAAAACTATTATACTATTCTAACCATTATAGATCCTTCATTAGGTGGAAAATGTAATGTTAAATTCCCATGCTAAACCATCATGGCAAATAACCCACAGCTCTGGTTGATCCCTTAAACAAAACTTATGCTAAAACACCCCTTCACTGCTAGCAAATGAATTGCAGTTCCCACTAGCTCCAAAGAAGTACACAAAAATGAATATTTAGAGCAGAAGGCACTTTTATGTTATTATTGTGCTTTCTGTTACTATTTGGTTTGTAAGATGAGGGGCCTAGTACCCTTGTACCCAAGTCATGGAAGAGGCATTCACTTGGTGCTGTGACTTCCATAATTACACGAAAGTAAGGCACCAGCTTATACCAAATAAAATAAGTGTAGTGTGCATTTGTACTGTCCGTATACTGTATTCCATATGTCCCCCGCACTCAGGTAAAAAATGTGAAAAAACATAATGATGAATCATTTAGATGATACTGTATCTGCTCATACGTAGAAGGAAAAAAAAAGATAAACAAAAAAAAAAAAAAACTACTGACAAGACTACTACAGTGTTAGCAGGAAAGAGACATCCTTGAGACACCTGCTTTCCGTGTTATTATCTTTGTTTTGTGTAGTTTAGTCTTGTCAGTAGTTTTTTTTATCTTGTATTTTCTATGTGTGAGCAGTAAAGATCTCCCCCCCTTACCTAGTCTCTGGCGTTTCTGACGTCACGTTCCCATGGCAACGCAACGTCGTGAATGAGGCCACGCGTTGCCATGGCGACGCGTCACCAGAAGCCGCCGGAGACGAGGTAAGGGAATTTGCAGAGGCCTCGCTCCTCCTGCATTTAATTTAAATGCTTTGGGGAAGAGCGCGGGGGCTCTGACCCCTGAAATAGAGTATACGGGTAGGTGGTGCTGGCTGTCTCTTTAGATACATTTGTGTTGTCCATATTCTAGGTCTGATAACTATTTGTAATGCATCTGTTTTGGTGAAATCTAAAAGTATATAAGCAAGGCAAATCGGATATACTGACTGGCCAGTTACTTATCGTTATTACAGCTACCTGTGTCAAGTGAGGGTTCATTATGGGAAATTAAAATGTAAGGCTTTGTCTGAAAGGAAAACAAGATTAAAAATGACTAACCCCACGGTGCAACTGCTCACACAAAAAGGGGCAGCGCTCCTATCCTCAGTAGCAATGAATACATGTGGTATTGAAAGAGATGGGTAGTAAAGTGGAAACCCCTCTTAGTAACAATGTTTTGTTTACATATTGATCACAATGCACGGGTTGTCTACTTTGGTGTCGCTCTTGGATGTATTTTAGTATCGGTGTTTCCCTGCTGATTTACAGATACCTGCTGCTGAAAACTCACCAGCTCGCACTTGATGCCTTTCTGGTTGCTCTAAACTTTATGCAAGTGGAAGATGTAGATATTGATGAAGTGCAGTGTATCATAGCGAATCTTATTTACATGGTACGTGCGTTCTCTTTCATCTCCTCTTTATGCTTGGCAGTTACAGTGCAGATCAATGTAGGCACTTAATTTGCGATTAATGAACAGTATACAGAAACTTGATTTGCAAGAAGCAATATGTGACTGATCCTGCTGCTTAGACAAATATACAGTAAACAAGAGATCCTCTTTTGGCGGGGTTATACTTTGTGCATTAAAATGTACACTCCTGTTTCTAGATTGTGCGCGGTCTGAGTAATGTAGCTGGTTGAAGCAAGAGGAAATTCTTCCTGAAACATAGTATAGAATTGTACAAACGGATACGCCAATCTTCTTATTTGCATGTCTACCGTTTAAACATTGCATGGAAATCAGTTAAAAGGGGTGTTTCCTCTTGCCCGATTTTTAGTTTTAATAAATGCAGCAGTCACTTGTTTTTACAGCAATTAAATTATCTAAGCTGCGTATCGAACAGCAAAAAGACTGCCTCCCAGGGTACGCGGTACGCAATATGGCTGCCTGTTTCCAGAGGAAGTGGTGCAGCTTCCTAAATAGTTGCTATAGCAACGCAACTTCAATATATTACAAATCATTAAAAATGCCATAAAGAGTGAAAAAAAACAAATTAGGATTTTCAACAAAATTCTACTCTAAAGAATATTTAATGTTTTAGGTATTTGGATGTGCAAGTGTTAAAAAATAGAGATGTGCAACGTTTTAGTTTTTGAGTTGGCAAAAATGAAGCTTTTTTTTTGTGTGCATTTTTTTTTTTTCAATTTTTAAATCTTATTGTTTTTTAACAGTTCATCAGATTATTTGCAAAATTCGAGATAAATATTTTATTTCCCGGTAGTATTGGTGTTTAGCAAACTGACGTTTTCATGATTTTTTCCCCCAAAAGCCATGTTTCTCTCATCTCTGCTTAGGGATGTGGCGTGTTTTTTTTCTCTCTGCCATATTATGTAGCCTAAATCGTTTTTATTCTTGTATTCTATTTTAGGGTCATATTAAAGGCTACATCTCTCATCAGCATCAAAAGCTTGTGGTCAGCAAGCAAAACCCTTTCCCACCACTGTCAACAGTCTAAGTCCAGCCCTGTAAACAGAAAGATGAATGTGATGGCTTATCCAATAGTGGTTGTAAAGTCAGTCCATTAGAAACTGGCGCTACAGTACAACACTGCCTCTGTGTGTCTCTTCATTAAACAACTCTCACAGACCACGAAGGGTGCTGGTGCGCCTTACAAGCCTTGCAATTACCGAAGGTCATTTCAAGGGCAGGGGATACAGTCCTCCAGTATCCTTCACCTGTTTGAAGAAACTGCTTATTTTTACCCCCAGATTGTACATTATTTTTATTATGTATACTTTTGTCAGTTAAATAAAGGAAGTTTTGTTTTCTAAACAGCTAAATGTGTGTGGTATTTTTTTTGTTTTGTTTTTTTAATTAGGAAACATTTGTCTGTTGCTTTCTGAGGGTTAAAATGAAGTTTCATATGGAAATAAGATATCAATGTCGGTCCAGGACGTTTAATATATATTTATCATACGCGTTCTGTAATATCTGTCCTGTAATATGATGAGGGCAGATTTTCATGGAGGAAAATTCAAATATAAAACAAACTGATTTGAACAAATGTTTGTTACAGTATGTGACCTTCCAGGTACACTGCACAAATTACAGAATTAACATCTAAAATATTTTTTTTTTTAAATAAGCTGTCTTGCATTTTTTTTAATTTTTTTTACTCATCACAAATGTAAAGTTTGTACCTCCTGAATGTTTTTTTTTAAATGACATTTTGCCACTATTCACTTGTTAACACACATTCCCAGATAGCTCAAATGCCTACATCAACCACATCATGAATATATATTTATGCCAAAATGAGTGCTACTGAGCGTGGCAAATGTATACGTACAACAGAAGACAAAGTAATTACTATTATTATTCAAGTATTTAAACTTTATACTCATTACCATATATGTTGTCAATTTGATGTAGCATTGGGCACCAGTGTCTTCTGTTGTATACAATTGCCACGCTCAGTAGCACTCATTTTGGCATAAATATATAATCATGATGTGGTGGATGTAGGAGTTTGAGCTATCTGGGAATGTGTGTTAATTAATTTCTGACTGGTAACAGTCTATGGAGATTAGGTGGCACTTTCACCCAGAGCTCGCCCCTCCCCACCTTTTTTAACTTGGGAGGTTCTGGCAACTTGCTGCAATGGACAGGACTCACAGCTGTCATACAGAGGTAACAGGAAGGGTTCACAGTTTTAGTGTTAGGACCTGCATTTTTGGTTTACCTTGACGTTGGTATGCAGGCTTACGACGCTTTGGCCAAAGGGTTTAACTAAAAAAACAAGTAATTACTATTATTATTCAAGTATTTAAACTTTATACTCATTACCATATATGTTTTGTCAATTTGATGTAGCATTGGGCACTATTCACTTGTCACGGAGTAGTTATGACATTAAAACAAATGGTGGTAAGTAAATTAATGCAAGTAGAAATTGGCGAAGTCAAACCTGGGAAGTATTATCCTGTTCCAATGGTAAAGTATAAAAAATAGATCAGGCACACCAAATAAATGATTTTAAGAAAAATATTTTACTGATGCATAGTTGAAGCCAATTTTAAATTATGTCTGTTTGATTGTGTAATATGTGATGGGCTTTTAGGTGTAGATCTGTAAAGCTAATGTAGCCCTGGTAAGAAATAAGGCTATATGTCTGTCCTCCTCCTGGTATAAGCCCTGGTAAGGGCAGGCTGCCAGGAGTTATCATGGGTTTCCCCCACCTCAAGCACTGCCCTGAGTGGTGGAGGTAGGTCACCTGACCCTGTGTGGAAGGCAGAGACACAGGGGCAGTACCTGCTGATGTCATGAAGGGCAGGGCTATCCCTATTTAGTGTTAGTCACTGTCAGTCAGGAGTGAGGTCCTGTCTAGTCTAGGAGTTAGAAGTGCATGGAGTGCACAGCTGGAGGAGGAGAACTAGCAGAAATATAGTGAGCTATAGCTGGACCAATTCCTCTCACCCTGTTTAGGGGGTGAGGGAAGAGATAGCCCCACCCTGGGTGCCTTTGGCCTGGGGTGGTGCCAGGGAGAAGAGATACCATCCTGAAGGAGAGCAGTTTGGAGGAGAGAGACAAGCTGTACCTGACTGTGATCCTGCTGCTATTCCTGCACTGAATAAAGAGCTGCTGCTGATTTTAAGTAAAGACTGTGTGAGACTGGAATCTCTCGTCCCTGAGTGGGGGACTCTCTGGAAGGATTCCACCCTACGTTCCTAGGGCTTACCAGAGATGGAGGCATTCACCCCAGTAACCTGTTCCTGTCATCCCCCATACCATCGCGGGAGACAGGCCCTCCTGTTACCTACAAGTATGCACCACCCACAGACACGTATCCAGCCGCTCGTACAGCGTAGGGGGCCCGATCTGCGATTGGACCCGAGAAGAGGGGCTACACTAATATTAAACCCCTTAGTCTCCGGAGGACTGCATAGCTGATTAAACCGTATAATAGACCATGCATGGTTTTCATCAGTCACTCATATCTGGTTGGGGCAAGAATTGCAAATCCTATGTCGTAGTAATCGGGGCAGAGTTCTAGAACACACAACTGTTTTATCTATCTTAACATAACACACATTTTGATGTGAAAAATATTCAGAGAGTTACAATTGGAGTTTACTATGGAGTACAATACATGACCAGGATGATGGTGTAAGTAGGACTGGTTCTTAATAAAGCCAAGAATGGAAAGCCTCCCAAACAGGTTTTGAAACATACTGCAATTAATCCACATCTGGAGTATGTTTAAAAGCTGTGATGGAGCAATGTTTCCAGAGATCGAATGGTAAATGCAAAGCAAAAACCACATCATCGGGCCCCATAATTAATGGAGATAACCAAACAGGGAAAGGGAAAGGTAACATCAGGATGAGAAGAAACAGATGATGGTAAAGCAATGTAAAGATTGTTAAAGCAATAAAAATGTCACAATTCTATTGCAGTCATCCACATAATGTCCATACTGTCCATACATCTTGTGTGTACTATGGAAGTGTAATTCATGCTTTTCACATATATTTGATTATCTGACATATTTGTTGTGAAGTCTTCATGTAAGGATGATTTTTTTTTCTATATTACACGTACACATGGCTATATTTTCTTAAACACACGTGAGGTTTTTTTTTAGTACGAAAACTACCACTTAATATTCCTTGCAGAAGGAACGGGCAGTGCTTTGCAATTTGTTGAACTTATGTTATTTCATTTATGTAATAATTTTCTTTGTTGTTTCCACTATCCCAAACCAAAACTTGTTAGAATGACTTCGTTAGGATACACGTTTATTACACGAATATACAAAGTACAGGACAATGTTTCTGCCCTTATTTTTGTTCCTTATCACAAATTCACATTGAGTGTAATATATCAAACAGCAGGAGTTAAACAGATGGAAACAATATATAGTTTAAACAACACCTAATAATAAGATGCCAGATTTTCTACCATCATTGGTATTTTGCTCAGTCCTGCTCCTGCTTTGAGCTGTGATTTATTATTAGGCTTGAGTGCCAAGCCACAGGCTGCTGTAGGTTAAGCCCAGTGATCTCACAGATCTGGAGCAGTTTCACATGTTTGGTACCACAAACACTTAAATGGTGAGAGAAAAATACTTACGGCCAGATTCACCTAAAAGTGCTAGTACACCATAACTTGTATTCCTTTTAATGGGAGTTAAGGTATGCTAAAGCTTAGCCCCTTTAGTAAATCTGGGCCTTGAGGTACAATGTCACTTGTTACGAGGGTTCAGTTAAGTGTGTTTTCATTTTGATGTCTGTCCATCAGTAAAAGGAGATGGTCAATTACTGCCACCAACCCAAATTTGAGTTGTAGACACAATTGAAGAGTAACTTAAGAATAGGTAGTAGTTTGAAGCCTGAGCCTTTTTTTTTTAAAATGACAAAATACTGAGTGAAAAGGATTGTATGATAGGTGGAAATTGTTATGAGTGGATAGCAGCTAAATGACCATTGTATCTACAGGTTCTTGTAATAACACAAGGATGCTTGTATCCAGTCTATGAAGTTAGACACTTTAGTGTACATGGCTAATTGCCCCTGCATATTGCATCTGTCTGACCAGCTGGCTATTCCAGTGATAAAGTGAGTGCCTTTGTATGGAGTGACATGTGGACCTCCCTCCTCCCCATCACATGTGGAGTTCACACTTGCACAAAACATGTTTCCTGTCATATTAAGGTTGCATTTCATACACTGGCTTGTATCACGCTGCTGAGCGTAATGCATCTGAAGTTTGCCGTCATGCTCCTTTCCGCAGCTAAAGAAACTTACAGTCCCAAAGTCCTGTGACATCAAGATCTGCTCGGCGAAATTCCGGGTTGGAATACACACGGGAAGGACAGCTTCATTAAAGACAATGGGTTCTTTTAACTTGATAAGGGCTATGTCATAATCATAGGAATGCTCTTGGAATTTACTATGCATCAGAATTTTATCCACCCAATGAATGGATGTGCTTCTGCTTTCAAATCTTGCGTTCATCTGTCCTGTGAAAAAAAATCAAAAAGAATGCAATATCAATTCACCTAAAAAAGTGTTTAATGAAAATAAATGTATGTATATGTGTGTGCAAGGCCAGCCTTTGGCTTTGCGGGGCCCAAGGTGGCACGCTCCAGCTCTCCCCTCTGGTCGGGTGGAAGTTGGATCCAGGCGCCAAGAGGAGGAGGGAGCGTGGGGCCACTGAAGGCACGTGGCCCACGGTGGTCGCCTTGTTCTAAGGCCAGCCCGGTAAAACTGTGTGTATACACGTGCGCATGCACTATATAAATGGCTAATCCACATGCAGGCCTTTCAAAATTGATGACAAGTAAAGGTTCCCCACCGGGAGAGCGCTTCAGTGAAAACCAGGTTCAGTTAAACAGCATGTCAAACAGAGCGCTCCTACGCGTTTCTCACCCTTCAGCGCATTGACACTGGTCTCCAAGTTGTCACTGAAGTGAGATCCCGGTGGGAAACCTTTACGTGTCCGATTATCTTCAAAGCATGAGCCAGGAAACCGCTGGCTGGAGACGCTGAACTACACCAGCGAGTCCAAGAGGCTGTATACACAGAACTGACGGTCTAAGCAGGCAGTCTGGCACAGGTATATGTATGCACCAGAAGAGTTTAATGACTGACCTACAGGAGACCTATGTATTATTGTTGACTGTTGTTGATGAAGATATATATATATATATAGATATATATTATATATATATATTATATACTCAGTGCCCAGCATTAATAATAGAATCTTAAACTACAAGATGATGTTTGAAATGACTGACTGGCACTGATTTATTTATTTACAGTATATACTTTAAAAAAAAAAGGTGTCTACAGTATAATGTCCCAACCTTTTTTCTTACCATAAGAAGGGATCTATGGCAACATAATAGAAGGGGAAAAGCTGCAGAGATGTAGGGGGGCCTCTTTACTAAAGCCCCCAAGCTGACAACCTGGGGAAAACCCAGGGCAAAAGAATTGCACCAAATTTATAAAAGTTAAAAAAAACTTTAGTAAATGGGTCCCAGAGAATAACTACTCTATTCGACCATTCTGTAGAAATCTTTCCCATTTGCAATATAGTTGCAGTAGAAATTGTGTATGCACAGGAGGGTAATTTGTGAAAGAAAATATAGTGTCATTTGCATGAAGTGTGCATCAAAACATTATTTTTGGTTCCTTACAAAGAGCATCGTGTACTTTGTGCCCAGCAGAGGTACTTTATAAATCTGCACACAAAAGTGAAGCACTTACCTACCGCCACATGAAAGGAAGTCTGGTTTATGCAGTGAGCAGCAGTAAGTACAAAATGTTCGTTTAGAATGGTCCCACCGCAATATTGTTCATTATCCTCATTTACTAAGAGAGCCTGTGTTGTAAAACAGTTTATTATTACTTGTAAATGAACGCAACATATAAACAATCATACCATGCAGCAGACTTTTTGACATGGCCTCTTTCTTCCCACTTAATATTGTAACACCCCTTAGTATACAGTTATGTATACACGCTGCCACTGGCTGGATATAAGGGGTTAACCTGCTCTGTATACCAAAGTGTCAAATGTATTGATGGACATACCCTCTGGCCAATGACAAATAGCAGAAGAAAGGCATAAGGCCATTGGATCCTTCGGAGCTGAGGTGTTATGGCAACAGGAGTGTGGAGATAGGGAGGAGTGAGTGGGAGTGAGGAAGTGAGAGTCTGTTCGGAGGAGCCTGGTAGATGAGAAAGCAAGATTGCAGAGCCTAAAAGACCAGCAGAATGGCAAGAAGAGAGTGTGAGAACTTGTGCAAGCTGTGATACAAAGCTGCGAGACAAAGCCAGAAAGCGACTGAGAGATCGTTCCTAAAACACATCAGTGCCATTTCTAAGTGCCCTGGGCATGACTCTCCTTGTTCAGTACCATCAAACCATATAACACTACACGAGCTCCAGCACTGTGCTGGCACCTACAGTGGCCCTTATATTTAACACACGGGCTGCTGAGACTGAATAAGTGACTCTGTGGGACATTTGCGAAGCGAGGTTTGTTATTATACTGTATGTATATTGCCTTAAATGTTGTCTGTGGTTTCCTGACATTGAAGGTCACTGCATATGATTCCTTTGTTCCGTACCAACAATGTACTATCATTTATAAGATACATTGTCTGACTCCAGCCTGGTTCTTTGCAGCCCTAGTATATACATATCAATACATATAGGGAAATGAAGAGGGTTGCTATATATATATATATATATATATATATATATATATATATATATATATATATATATATATATATTATACTGTGAAGGCCCTGGCGTTAGAAGTGGGGATCTTGGGTTTAGGACAGTCCTTGGCGAAGTGACCCTCTTGATTGCATTTGTAACAGCGATTCTTGCAGTCTGCATTGAAACCACGGTTAGGAGCTGGTCTCCGGGACATCCTAGGTGCACAGACAGGTGCCACCGAAGGAGGGGCATCTTCAGCACTTTCTGCCTCCTTGGACTTCTGGGCCGTCGACCCTTTGGTATCTTCTTTACGGTGCACCTTAGACTTCTTGGGGGTGTGGAAGTGTAACTGAACCTCCTGTTTCCTTATGTGACTCATCAACTCCATGAAGCTGTGGGGTGTTGCGGCTCGAGGGGCACCTCGCATCATGAGGGCGACGGTGTGTAACGGCAGAGAGCCTTTAATGAGATATTTAAATCTGTACTCATTCACCACTGCGGCCAGGATGATTTTTTTTTAGAGAGTAACCCCATAAGGAGAGTTGTAGGCGTCGGGCAAAAGCGGACAGCTCTTCTCCTTCCTTCTGGCGAAGAGCCCAGAATTGAGCCAACAACTCATCTTTGTCGTCCTCGGTAATATAGGCTTGGGTTCAATCATCTCCTGAGTGGTGACTTCTCCCTCGGTTTCGCGATGCATTCACACAAGTTGGGCAGCGGGAGGCCCTAGACACTCGACTATTCTCTGCCACTTTACGGCCTCTGAACAGGACCACTCGTCAAACACGTGTAGGGAATTTTCCTTCCATGCCTCAAATCCTTCCCCGACGGGAGTGGGTGACACTCCGGAGAAGTCTTTGAGTTTGCGGTAGTTCTTGGCCTGGGAAGACATCGCTAGTGCTTCTACCAGTTGGGGCAGATTCACTCCCCACTCAGAGCCCCAGGCGACTGGGGTAATGAGGCAGACGGTCAGTAACTTGCTCTGGACTAATCCGTACCTTCTGGGGAAGTAGGAAGGGTGGGGAGTCTCAGCCCCGTGAGGCCCCTCTAGGGTGATTCCCGGACAGAAGGGTACCCTTGATGTAGGTAAACCTGAGGGGATTATTGAATTTATGGCTGGCCTTCATTCTTTCACGGGGTGTAAGATGGGCGTGAAGATTCAGCACGATACGGTACCTGAGACGCGGGTCTCGGGCTGGAAGTTACCAGTGGAGTTGATAGGTCAGACTATACCAAGGGGCAACCTGTGGGCAGGGCTTCTGGTAGGTACAAGGCGATGGGAGCACCCTCTTCACAGATGTCATTGCCCGACACTGCTAAAACGACCAACAGGGTCCCACCTTCGGCCTATGAGCCAGGCAGCAGCTAGGCCAGGGATTTGTCTTAGGCAGTTGCAGACTTCCCAAGGGGAGGTGTTGGCTGGGATGTCCCTCACCGCGACTACGTGGCTGGGAGATTCATGGAATGTTAATGCCCTTTCGCGGACCTCTTGTTTGGACGGTACAAACATATTTGGCTAATTTGCACTACTCTTTCGGGCACCCCAGGTATGAATCTCAGCAGTGCCTCCTAATGTAGCCCCCTTCCCCCGTGACTAAGGGAAACCATGCATGCTGCCGTTACCTGTGGCTCACAGGAGCCTGGGGTGATTTGTTGTTCTCCTTGATGCAGCGCCTCCACTTGGTAGAGATCCTAGCGCAGTAGGATAACCTCTCTCAGGAACCCAATACATACAGTAAATACACACACCAGTAATTAACAATTGTTTTACTGAATATGAACACAGTAATATATACTGTCCCCACAATAACACTATCCCGGTGGAACTCCCAAAGTACTGAGGTGCCTGGACATGTTGCAGCCCAGCAAACCCTCAGCCAAGGCGGCCTGGTCTGGACTAAGACCAGGAAGGTATCGCATCTACGTGCACCAACGGCCACACACACATCGTGGGTAGCGCTACTCCACACACTCTTTGGGTGGGCCTGGTCTGTGGACACTGGTTGGTTAAGTGCCCAGGCACCTCAGTACTTTGGGGATTCCACCGGGGTGGTGTTATTGTGTGGACAGTATATTTTCTTACCGTGTTCGTATTCAGTAAACCAATTGTTATACACTGGTGTGTGTATTTACTGTATGTATTGGGTTCCTAAGAGAGGTTATCCTACTGCGTTAGGATCTCTCCCAGGTGGAGGCGCTGCATCAAAGAGAAGGACAAATCACCCCAGGCTCCCAGCGGCAGAGGCCCCGGCCTTCTGTGAGCCACGGGTAACGGCAGCACGCGTGGTTTCCCTTAGTCACAGGGGAAAGTGGGGCTGCACGACATTAAATCCTGCCACACTTTTGCAAGTTACCTGAAAGTGCCTACATTCTCTCCCTCTCCCTTCTCTAGAGAGAGAATATATGTAAAAGGGTGGGAGGGTTCAATATGATACTGTTTATCTATATGTAGCACGTGTGTTTCCCCAGAAAACACAACATAACAAAACATAATTCTGAATATTAGAATATCACAGTTTTAATAGGATTCAACGTATAGACATATATAGAGAGTCAAGAGGCAGAGTTTTGTGTAGAAGTTATAATGAAAGAGAAAAATTGCCTCTTCTTAAATAATACATTTTTTCTGTTATTGAAGTTGTCTAATGGGATAATTTCATATAGTCTAACTCGACTTGAATGGGTGCATTGAATAACCCCCTGAGGCTCATTTCTTAGTTCCATTCGAAGACATTCTAGTCCTCCCTCTTATACATGTTTCATAAAAAGATCACTTACAGTTCGCATCTCCAAGATAATCTGTGAAAGGGATAAGTACCTGCCAAGGACATTCACCAGGTTCACAATATCTTCCCTGGGCAAAAGCAGCATCTGAGAAGGATATGATATTCCCCTCACTTGTATGAGAATTCTCTCTGGTGTCCATCGTTGGAGCTTCTGAGCAAACGGTCTCTCCATCTAAACACTCAGAAGCATTCTTTTTCTCGTAAGGTGGTTTGCGGGACTTATGGCTTTGCGCATGATTTCTTATTATCTTACCACAAGGATATTGTACTGGGGAACAATATGTGAAAAAATAGATCAGTATTTTTTAGTAACGTGTCAGGTCACCTGTTCCAAAAAAATGAAATGCATCACGATCTCTCTGGCTTCTGCTTGTTCAGGAAAAGCACAAACCTTTCCCTTCCTTCCCCTTCTTCGTCGTCTGTCAGTAAGTGATTTTTCCAGAAGAAACATGACAGAGGGATTAGCAGTGCATCTCAAGGATGTTTTTTCTCTGATACTTCGATTATTAAAACTGGTTCATAACAGTGTGAAAATATGTCTCCCTCCTGACTGCCAAGATCTGAATGATCTATGTTACTTCCATTAGTTTATTTTAGATTTTCCTACGAAAAGAAAAGGCAGGATCCAATTAGGAAAAAACTCCACAAGAATAAATGAACTAAAAAGCCTCAACTACACACCAATATAATTATTCTAATACCAAAACCGCAAAAGAATAAAAATTGTTATACCAAAATAATAGAATACAATTAAATAAACACCCAACCAACAAAACGCTTCAAGAAATATAACCGCTAACCAATCCTAAAATGTAATAAAAACAAGCCATCCAAATATAAAACAATTTAGTCAAAACAATGAACAGAAATAGAAAAAAAAAATGAATTGTAAACAAGCATTTGCCAAAAAATGCATTGCCTGTCACTGTATTTATCTGTACCCTAAAGGGCACAAATGAATACGTTGGCAGTCAATGAGCAATGAAAAACATAGAAAGAAAAAAATACACCCACCAAGGGCCAAATACCACCTTCACCCACCGCTGCTACCCACAATAAACATGGCACTGGTAGTTAACCCTTTCATTGCATTAGTGGTTAGCCGCTACGGTAATGAAGATGCCTGTAAATGCATTTTTCATGCATCTGATTCATGCCGGGCGCCTCCGATGCTGGTATTAATGTGTATCAGCTTTGGAGACACCCGGCATCAATCCGATTTTTCCCAGCATGAGGATTTTGGGAGGAAATTGACTTTCTAGAGCCTCAATTAGCTTCGATAACCTAATTGAGGCTACTAGAATTGCACGAATCTCAAAACCAGCCGATAAGGGGCTTATCGCGGCTCACTTAAGCACGGAATTGGACATCATGTTCCTTTGCCATGTACAGAAAAGGTACTTCACCATTTTTGTTTTGTTCCAGAAACAAGAGCGCCAGTTTAGATGGGTCAATTTGTCTCATCCACTTAGTGCTTTACTACTCATTCTCCAGCCTGTAGAAAAAACAGGACATTCAGCGCTCGTGCTGTGATGAAATATGGATAATCCTTTTGCAGCATGTACATGGAGCGTCTCCCCAAAGGCTCCTACTTCAAGGTGATCCCCCCTACAAGAGGGGGGAGGACACCCTGCAAAACAAGATGAAAAAAATGCACAAAAGCGCACCAGGGATTAGTAATTAGTAATTTATTAAAAATACACAGATACTGAGGGGATCCAACCCCACCTCATAAAATAAAGCTAAGCTGCTAAACCTCAGTAATAACGGAGAGTATCTCCAATACTAACTAAGCCCTAAGCTGCACAGCATACAGAAATACAGTAAAAAGGCATATAAAAAATACACAGTACAAAAAATTCCTATCTAACGATCTATAATGAAACCGCCATAGAATAGAACACCTGGCAAGGAGAAACGGACACTCACACTAAGACAGAAAGCGGGTGCGCGGTGACCGCAAAGGATCTGGATCTCGGCACCGTGAAGATGATAAACACCGCTAATGGCTCATGCAGGCTCCGTCTCAGCTTGCCAGGAAACACGCGCAGGATGACCTGTCGTGACCTCTACGCGTTTCGCACCACGTGCTTCGTCAGGAGGTCACGTACAGCGTCATCCGCGCGCATTTATAGGCGGCACCTAGTCAGATATGACGGCCCCCAATTGAAAACACTCTTGGTATGCCTGATTGCCACGATCTAAGCACAGCCTGTTATAATGAATACAAAAGAGATAATAAGCAACTTAGTGTTGTTGTACACATACAAGGAGTGCATAGATTACAAATAGCACATCATGGCCAGAACCCTTATAAAAATAAATATATAAATGACCTCTTATTCCATGTCTATACAAATATGCAATCTTAAACATAAACAAAACATGATAATAAAATATATAATAAAGGGATAAAGGAAGAAAACGTGAAACAAAATTTGTAAAAGTAAATGTTAAAAAATTACTAATACAAAATTCATATTCTAAAAACCCTTATCTTAAAAAAGGAGTTAATTCAATTAGTTCATTAAAACCAGTTGGATGTCTAGTCAACATTTCATAAATGCAGAATTGCTCACGTTTTAATAAATGATTCTCTCTGTTTCCTTGTCTATTATTCAGTGGTACACTCTCAAGTCCTTTAAATGTAATAACAAAAAACAAAACTGTGCGCTACTACCTAACTACCTATAAAGTTTAAATGTATAAATATAAGTTTATATTAAATAGGTATTGTTTTGCTTTTTTTGTTAATAAAGTTGTTGTTTTAAAAGTAAACTACACATCTTCCCTATCACGCAGACCATTACCTATTATAGATGATTGGTCTATCCCTAATTGGTTGACCAATAAGGTATCTATGTGAGGTATTTAAGACCTCTGGGTAATGGCCTAATTATTCCCTGAAGAAGTAGTTAATTCTACGAAACTAGTTGGATGTAACATTCTACTGCCTTATATCTGCTTACATTGGCCTTTGTCTATGTATTGGCCTGTCCTGTTTTTATTTCATCCTGTGTGCTGATTTGGACACTTGTGAGAGACTTTGTAAGACTGTTCAAACTTCCCTATTGAATCCACCACTGCTGTGTAGACAGTGACGTCATTACACAGCGTCCCGCGACGGAGCGGCATCGTGGCACGCTGAGGGCACCCCAGCAAGCTGCGTTTTAACCTCTGTGCAGAGGATACACCTGCCGAGGTACAGGAGCAGCTTCATATCGGCCAGGAAGCAGGAGCGATTTCACTGAGCCCCAGTACCAGCTGCTGAACCTGGCTGCATGAAGGGAAATCCCCGTGGGAGTGAAAGACTGACGTCCTGAGCTGCATCAGCAGAGGGAAGCAAGCACCCGATTCTACAGTTAACAGCTGCCGAGTGGTAAACAGTGTGATACACACTACATGCCTTTTACCAACTTTTTTCATGTACGCAGATATATTACCCCCTTTTTAATTCTATAATATATTGTTGAATTTGCTTCACTATTTGGCGTTGTGCGCTGTTTTCTTTTGTTCCCATTCTTTAAATGTAATGCAGCCTGGGTCGTTATTGTGCACTTCTTTAAAATGTTTTAAAAGCGGAGTAAGCGGCATACCTTTTACTATTGTTTTAGGTATATTTTTAACATTTCTCAGGTGTTCTAACATGCGCATTTTCAGGGGTCTTTTGGTCTTTCCAATGTACTGTAAATTACAGCTACACTGTAGGATTTAGACCACATGTGTCGTTTGACAATTAATTAAGCTCTTTATATTGTAAACTTTTTTGGTGACACCTGACGTAACCGTTTTCCTTGACAGACATGGTTACATGCTTTACACCTTCCGCATTTGTATGTGCCCTTAATTCCCAAGCGTGTTTTGATGTCTCCTGTTACAGTAACTTCTCGGGAGATTTGACTCGGGGCCAACATATGTTTAAGATTAGGTGCACGTTTGAACACTATCCCAGGCTTAGACTTTAATTGGGGACCTAAAATGGGATCTGCTTTTAATATACCCCAATGTTTTTGCAGAATTTTTCTAACATTGTAATGTGTATCACTGAATTGGGTAATAAAGGCTGGGATTTGATTTTTTCTTTTATCATTCTTTTTATGATGATATTTCATCAAAGATTTCCTTGGAATTTTTTCCAGTTTTTTAAGCGACAGATTTATTAAGTCGCTATCATATTCTTTTTCCAGGAACCTTTGTTTTAAAAAAGAAGATTGTTCTTCAAATTCCTCCGCCTTAGTATCATTTCTTTTCAACCTGAGAAATTGATAAAATGGAATATTTTGGACCCATCTCTTGTCATGGCAACTAAATGGGTCCAGATACGAATTCACATTCGTGGCCTTGAAATGCGTCTTAGTATGCACAACATTGGCCTCAATGTAAATCTCTAGATCAATCTCTATTCTATGGCGGTTTCATTATAGATCGTTAGATAGGATTTTTTTGTACTGTGTATTTTTTATATGCATTTTTACTGTATTTCTGTATGCTGTGCAGCTTAGGGCTTAGTTAGTATTGGAGATACTCTCCGTTATTACTGAGGTTTAGCAGCTTAGCTTTATTTTCTGAGGTGGGGTTGGATCCCCTCAGTATCTGTGTATTT